>NC_048301.1:41177258-41345433 GCF_013100865.1 Trachemys scripta elegans
GGGGGGGGGGGGGGGTGTGGGGGGGGCGGGGGTGGGGGGGGGGGGGCTGTCAGAGGGGGGGGAGTGGTTGGATGGGGCGTGGGAGTCCCAGGGGTCTGTCTGGGGGTGGGGGTGTGGATAAGGGTTGGGGCAGTCAGGGGACAAGAGGCAGGGAAGCTTAGATAGGGGGTGGAGTCCTGGGGGGCAGTTAGGGGCACGGGTCCCAGGAGGGGGCAGTCAGGGGACAAGGAACTGGGGGAGGGTTGGGGGGTTCTGGGGGGGGCGGGAAGTGGAAGGGGCAGGGGCGGGGCTAGGGCAGGGCTCCTCCCGTCCTCTTTTTTGCTTGCTGAAATATGGTAACCCTACATTAGGGAATGAACAAGGCTCCTATCCTGGGCTGCTCTTTCCATGTCCTCTATGTTGTTAACTCCCATAAATTCTCTGCCTCAAAGGTGGAAGGATTCTTTCACTCAGCCCCTTTTAAATATTCCTTTAGCTGTCTGATGGCACGCATGCCATGGTAGACATTCTGGCTTCATTTTTAATGTATCCTAGGTATTTCCATCTTCTTGCCCATATAACTTTGGAGATGAGGAATAGATGAACTCTTGATTAATCTTGGCATTTGTTATACATTCATTCAATTTAATACCTAGTATTTTTCCTGAAGCATTTGCTTTTGAAGGCATTTAGACAGCTATCTGTATCTTTGATGGATTTCCAGCTTTGACAACCATATGTGAAGGTGGAAATAACATTTTAACTGAAGACTTGTAGCTTTTTTTTAAAGTTGTGGATTTTCTAAGAACAGTAATTTTGTTACGTAAATTGTTATTTCAAGAACATCAAATGCACAGTGTTTACATGTGCATATACATGAATGTAACCTTGTTTTCAACATTAAGGGCCTGATCCATTGCTAACTAAACTCAGTGGGAGTTTTTCAATTGACTTCAGTGAGTGCTGGATCAGTCCCTAAATGTCCCAATATGCTAACCTCACTCTCTCATGAGTAATCCATACTCTCACAAGCAGTCCCATTGAAACCGATTACAGCACTTGCATGAGATATCAGTTGTGTGAATCAGGTTCACAGGACGAGGGCCTGTGAAGTAGATTAATGGCCATCTCTTTTGTAGCACTGTGATTTTTTTTTTTTTTTAGCACATTGGCAGAGTAAAGCCTCCCCCCCACTCCTTTTGATTGATTTTATAGGAGCTTTTCAGTTAATGTCCGAGGGGTTTTTGAGTCTTTTTAACTGCTTTTGAAAAGCAAGCACTGGTTAAAACAGTTTATTTTTCTATGGGGGAGAATGGTTACATTTGCCAAATACAAGGGTAGCAAATTATTCACCCAGCTCCAGGACCCACAAAAGAAGGTACGGGGCCTTCTTCTCCTCTCTCGGTGGTGTAAATCAGGAGTATCTCTAACAACAATGAAGTTATACCAGTGTAAAATTGGTGTGAGATGAGAATCAGACCATGAGATTTTAAAGTAAAGATCTCCATTATGCCTGAGGCTCTGGCTGAGTCTGGGAAGTTAGCCACTCTTTTATCAGAACAATGTGATTATTCTTTGAGGCATGCTGGGCTCAGCCTTGCCCATGACTTAGCAGCTATCCCTCAGTCTCACTGATGAGCTGGCAACATCAGCTGTGTGTAGTGGGGCTTAATTAGAAAGTCTGACCACAGATGTTACTTAAATAAAGCGGTGCGCTTACTAGGGGGGGAGAGAGGCGTTAGGGAGAATTCCCCACTAGGAAGGGTCTGTAGTTTAGAGTGGCTAGGGAGCAGCCCTATAGGAGTAGGGGTAACTCCTGGAGGCTTACAGTAGATAGGAACCCTGAGCTAGGATCCACAAGGACCAGAAAATGAGATAGAAGCCCATGGGGGCGAAAAGGCTAGTTTAAGTGTATTTGAACTCCAAGGGGGGAAAACCCTAGTGGGGTTGGTACCCTGCCAAGGAGGAAAGAATTGAAGCTGAGCCCAGGAAGGGCAAAGGACCTTTTGTTTGTGAAGCTGAACCCAGGAAGTGGACTGAACTGTTGTGAGACTTGCCTAGAGGGCAATTTCTCCATAGCCATCGAATTTTGTGCAGCTACATATGTGTTATGCAAGTTATTTAATTAGCTAATTGCATACTTGCAAATAGTTTGCATAGAACCATAAACTTCAACTTAATAATTTGTTCCAGTATCTTTCCAGATATCAAAATTAAGATGATTGGCCCTGCCTCAAGCAACATAGGGGCAGTGGTGGGGGTTAGGCATGGAGCTGCACAAAACATGGCAGCTATGACTTGGGTTGCCAAGCTGGGGGAGTGCAATTTCTAGGAATTGGGTAGTATCTCTTTAAATACCGCTAGCAGCCTTCACTGTCTTCTATGATCCTGATGCCACTGGAGCCCTGCAGAACTGTAGTGTACACCGTGCAGCAAGGCCTTGTACCTTGCAGGGAGTTGGTAAACAAGGTTGGAAGTTGCAATAAAATCCATCCAGCCATTTTTAGTTTACCAGAGATATTAAGAATTGCATATTTTGCTGGTTAGGAAGACATTATGAGCTAACCAAACAAAGCCTCAGAAACAGTTATGTTTGAAACGTCAAGCTTGAAATACTCCAGTGCAGAATTCTGCTTTAGGTTTGGGGAGGGAAAATATAAGAGAAAGGAAGTTAATGGATAAAAATAATGTCCCATACAGCTGCAGAATGTTATTTCCCTTGCTCATTTACAGCAAGTAAAAAAAAAAGTTAAACAGCCAAGTGTTCAGCTGTCCCTAGTCTACAAAACAGTTGCTTGATCATTTGTGCCCTTACTCGTGTATTCTTATTTTAAGAGTCACTTTCAACAAGCGTCAAAGTGCAGCAATAGTAGAGTGGACAGCAGCAAACTGAAGATGCAAAAGGAGGGGGATAGTATGTCATTAACTAAGGTGTTTTCACTCTTGCCAGCATTCTCAGCTTTACAGCAACATGAAAAAGTGAAGCAGAGTGAGCCAGACACCCAATTATCGCTAACGTTTTTACTAACCACACAGGCTTTGTCTACACTGCATGCTTCCTTGGGCAGCATGTATAGTCTACTCGGGTAGGCCCCCTAGCATAGGTTTAAATACCTGTATAGACAGTGAGGCTTGTCTTAGGGGATCAGAGTACAAGCGCACCTGAAGGATGTGGGTATGTACCAGAGTACATACCCTACACGGGTCTCTACATGCTCAAGCTGTGCCTTCCAGTCAACACTGCTAGTTTTAGCTGAATAGCTACTAAAGCCTCTCTCCACTGCAGGAAAAGACTCAAGCAGCAAGGAAAGGCTCTGGTGGGGTGGGCAGGGGAGGCAGAGGGAAAAGTCTTTAGCAGTTCCCCTGCAGAAGGGAAGGGCTCCAGCAGTGGGGAAGACTCGGGCAGCAGGGAAGTAAACTGGCAGGTTGAACTTTTTCCCCACTGCCTCCCCCTGCCAGAGCCTTTCACTGACATGTGTAGCTACATACACCTCTACCCCAATATAATGTGACCTGCTATAACACGAATTCGGATGTAACACGGTAAAGCAGTGCTCTGGGGGGCGGGGCTACGTGCTCCGGCGGATCAAAGCAAGTTCAATATAACGCAGTTTCACCTATAACACGGTAAGATTTTTTGGCTCCCGAGGACAGCGTTATATCGGGGTATAGGTGTACTACAATATAGACACAGCTTGCTTTTCACTGTGCCATGTAGCTTCACATATCCTACATGCTGCCAAACATGGAGTGGAGTGTAAACATAGCCATGTACAACCACATATGCAGTTGTCATCTGCTTCATGGGGTCATTTTTGAGAGTGTCTCATCCATTCAATATGCATTCTGTTTTTAGTACCTAGATAATTGAAGCTCCAGCAACATAAGTGGGGAAGCGAATGAAATTGGACAGTGCATCTGTAAAACTCTTTCTCCAGGATGACCTTCGCAGCAGACAAAGTAGAGCAGACAGTGGAAGTGGAGAGTTATAAGTAGGGCTGTCAAGCGACTAAAAAAAGTTAATCGCACTATTAAGCAATAGAATACCATTTATTTAAATATTTTGGGACATTTTTTACATTTTCAAATAGATTTAAACTACAACACAGAATACAAATATTGGTCCTGTAAAAAAGAAAGTGTGTTCAGTTCACCTAATAGAGATTGCACTACAATACTTGTATCATGAAAATTGAACTTGCATATGTAGTATTATAAGCAAAAAATAACTGCATTCAAAAATAGAACAATGTAAAACTTTAGAGCCTACAAGTCCACTCAGTCTTAATTCTTGTTCAGCCAATCGCTCAGACAAACAAGTTTTTTACATTTGCAGGAAATAATGCTGCCCACTTCTTGTTTACAATGTCACCTGAAAATGAGAACAGTCATTCGCATGCACTGTTAAAGCTGGTGTTGCAAGATATTTATGTGCCAGATATGTTAAACATTTGAATTCCCCTTCATGCTTCAGCCACCATTCCAGAGGACATGCTGATGATGCTCGTTAAAAAAATACATTTATTAAATTTGTGACTGAACTCCATGGGGGAGAATTGTATGTCCCCTGCTCTGTTTTATCTGCATTCTGCCATATATTTCATGTTATGGCAGTCTTGGATGATGACCCCGCACATGTTCATTTTAAGTCACTGCAGATTTGACAAAACACACAGAAGGTATGAATGTGAGATTTCTAAAGATAGCTACAGCACTCAACCCAAGGTTTCAGAAACTGAAATGCCTTCAAAAAATCTGAGAGGGATGAAGTGTGGAGCATGCTTTCAGAATCTTAAAAGAGCAAAACTCCAATGCAGAAACTACAGAACCCAAACCACCAAAAAAGAAAATCAACCTTCTGCTGGTGGCATCTGACTCAGATAATGAAAATGAACATGCGTTGGTCAGCACTACTTTGGTTGGTTATCAAGCATACTGTCATCAGCACGAACGCATGTCTTCTGGAATGGTGCCTGAAGCATGAAGGGACATATGAATCTTTAGCGCATCTGGCACGAAAATATCTTGCAACACCAGCTACAACAGTGCCAGGCAAACGCCTGTTCTCACTTTCGGCTGATGTTGTAAACAAGAAGCGGGCAGCATTATCTCCCGTAAATGTAAACAAAACTTGTTTGTCTTAGTGATTGGCTAAACAAGAAGTAGGACTGAGTGTACTTGTAGGCTCTAAAGTTTTACGTTGTTTTGTTTTTGAATGCAACTTACAGATTTTTTTGTTACATAACTGCACTTTCACAATAAAGAGATTGCACTACAGTACATATACGAGGTTAATTGAGAAATACTATTTCTTTTGTTCATTTTTTCAGTGAAAATACTTGTGATCAAAAATATAAAGTAAGCACTGTACACTTTGTATTCTGTATTGTAACTGAAATCAGCATATTTGAAAATGTAGAAAAACATCCAAAAATATTAAATAAATTTCAGTTGGTATTCTGTTTAACAGTGTGATTAAAACTGTGATTAATCGAGATCAATTTTGTTTTAGTTAATCGTGTCAGTTAACTGTGATTAATCAACAGCCCTAGTTATAAGGTAATTTGAGGACAGGCCTCCTAACCTCTTTAAAAAGTACTCTGGAGCTTCTTCCAGGGTGGGTGGGTGGGTCCGATTTGGGTTTCAGTGAGACTAACCAGCATTACCTCAAGTGCCATAGGTATGCTAGACAAGTATCAGCAAAGCTGCAGTCATAGCAGCTCAAGGCCAATGCTCTAGCACAGGGATCCCCCAGCCTGGACCACACATTAATAGAGGATTGTCTCATGAACATCTCCCTCCCATTCACCAACCCAAAAACATCCCTTGGGCAACCACTGCTCCTCCAGACTGCAAACAAAATTTGCATTGAATCCCATGAGCCAAGGAGCTAAACAAAGCAAGGACAAGATACCTGTGCTCTCTGGTTTATAGAGGTGGCATATTGTCAGGGAGCAGCATGCCCTGTCTAAAGAAGAGAGACACCCACCTTTGTCATTAGGAAGTGGAGTTTCTCCATACTCTCAGCAGTGGAAATCTCCCTCCGGACTCCCAGAAGGGCAGTGACATTTGAATCAAGACCTAAGGCTGCACTGTGGGAGGCAGCTCCTTTCAGAGGTACTTGGGGACAAAAGGAGGGGGGTGGATGGGAATTGTTTTAGCTGCTTCACTTTAACTGTTTTCAGGAATTCCTAGAAGACATTTCTACAAATAATCACTCAGCATGGACCGCAAATGGCCAGCCTGACCAGGGAGGAGATTCAGTTGAGGCCACAAGAGTTATAGACAGAGCTAGACTTCGAACTGCTATGGACGGAGGTGAAATCGTTGGAGACTGATCAAGGAGCTCTAAGAGGGGTGCTCATCTATTCAACACCATATGTGGAGAGACAAAGCTTATTCACATCCCATTGTTGGGAAAGGCATTAGACATTCATAGGGCCTGATCCTGCTCTTGCTTACACCAATAACTGCAGTACAGTTACACCTGGTTCACACCAGCATCAGTGAAAGCAGGATCAGACTTATAGAAACTAGAGATGACAAAACCCTGTTTGGTCCATTCAGATCACCTCTTTCTCCCCCCTTGACCCATGGTCCTGGCCTCAGGATTGTGCCTTGTCAGTTTCTCAAAAGCTTTGTCCTTCCAGTTTTAAGTGACTAAATATGGGACTTCCACTGTTACCCTCAGGACCTCCAGACATCTCTGAATAGATCGGATTGGGGTTTGGCAACTGGCAGGTCACCTACAGCTCAGAAGCCAGGGGATCAAAATGAGGGATACAACCAAAATCAGCAGCAAGATAAGGGAGCCGGATATGATATGTGGATTCATATCTTCATCAAAACCAGTGTCTCTGCTCTATTGCAGTCAATGGCAAAATTCACATCCACTTCAGTGGGAACACAACTGGACCTGAAGAGTTCTATAACCGTGTTGCAGTCAGGGATGCCCTTCTCTTGGACTGTTGCCCCAGTGCAGTGCTAGTTATCGCATTACACCAGCACAGCCTGGTTGGCACAAGCTCCCTGTTGGTTTCTGGGTGCAGTTTAAGGAATTTTGGAAGGAGAAGCATTCAGAAAGTGGACAAAGTAATCCCCAGGGGGATAGTCATTCTAGACTTGATTCTGACTAATAGGGAGGAATTAGTTGTGAATCTGAAGGCAATTTGGATGAAAGCGGTCATGAAACAATAAGTTTTTATGATTCTAAGGAAAGGAAGGAGTGAGAGAAGCAGAATAAGGACAATGGAGTTTTTTGTTTTTTGTTTTTTTTAAAAAGGCAGAATTCAACAAATTCAGAGAACAGGTAGGTAAGGTCCCATGGGAAGAAAATCTACCAGAAAAATGATAGAGAGTTGGCAGTTTCTCAGAGACGATGTGAAGGGTACAACAGCAAACTATCCCAATGTGAAGGAAGGATAGGAAGACCAGAAAGAGCCAAGATGGTTCCATCAGGAGCTTTTTAACGACCTGCTAATTCAAAAGGAATCCTACAAAAAGTGGAAACATGGATGGATTGCTAAGGAGACGCACAAATATTTGGGGACAAAATCAGAGAGGCTAAGGCACAAAATGAGTTACATCCAGCAAGGGACATAAAAGGCAATAAGAGGTACTATAAGTACATTAGAATCAAGAGAAAGATGAAGGAAAGTGTAAGTCCTCTATTTAGTGGGTAAGGAGAGCTAAATAACTGATGATATCAAGAGGGCTAAGGCGCTTAATGTCCATTTTGCTTCAGTCATCCCTAAAAAAGTTAATTGTGACCAGTGATGTAACACAATTAATATTAACCAAAAGGGGGGAAGGAACACAAAGCAGAATAGGAAAAGAATAGGTTAGACTATTTAGATAAGTTACATGTATTAAAATTGGCAGGCCCTGATTACATTCATTCTAGCATACTTAAGGAACTAGTTGAAGCAATTTTGGATTTTTAGTGATTATTTTCATGAACTCCTAGAGGATGTGTGAGGTTGCAGAAGACCGGAGAAAGGTACATTTCCCTATCTTTAAAAAGGGGAACAAAGAGCACCTGGGGGATTATAGACCAGTCAGCTTAACTTTGATACCTGGAAAGATACTGGAACAAATAATTAAACAATCAGTGTGTAAGCACCTAGCATATAATAGGGTGATAAATAATAGCTAACATGGATTTGTCAAGAACAAATCATGTGAAATCAACCTAATTTCCTTCTTTGACAGGGTTACTTGCCTAGTGGAGGGGAGGGGGAGTAGTAGAGGTGATTATATCTTGATTTTAGTTAATCTAGTAAAGTTTTAGCTTTTGACACAGTCCCACATGACATTCTCATAAGCAAACAAGGGAAATGTGGTCTAGATGAAATTACTATAAAGTGGATGCACAACTGGCTGAAAGGCCATATTCAGAGTTATCAATGGTTCCCTGTCAAACTGAGAGGATTTAACCCCTGGGGTTCCGTAGGGGTCTGTCTTGGGTGTGGTACCAGTCAATATTTTCATTAATAGCTTGGATAATGGAACTGAGAATGTGCTTATAAAATTTGCAGATGACACCAAGCTGGGAGGTGTTGCTTACATTTTGGAGGACAGGATTAGAATTCAAAACAATTTTGACAAATTGGAGAATTGATCTGAAATCAAAAAGATGAAAGCCAATAAGGACAAGTGCAAAGTACAACCGTTAGGAAGAAGAAAGATCCATGCCTGCAAAAGGGGGAAATTAACAGGCTGAAAAATATCTAGGGGTTATGGTGGGTTATGAATAAGTTTAGCAATGGCATCACATTGCTGAAAGGCTAATATTACTCTGGGGAATATTAACAGGAGTGTTGTATGTAAGACATGGGTGGTAATTGTCCCGCTGTACTTGCAATGGGCGAGGCCTCCGCTGGAGTGTTCAGTTCTCAGTACCACACTTTAAGAAAGATATAGACAAATTGGAGAGAGTCCAGAGCAGAGCAACAAAAATGATGATACAAGGTTTAGAAAATCTGACCTATAAAGAAAAGGTTTAAAAAAAAACCATGGTCATGTTAAGCTCTGTTTTCTCAAGACTAATCAGGCCCACCCCAGTTTCAAATATGTTAAGGGCTGTTATAAAGAGGAGGATGATCTATTCTCCATGTCCACTGAAAGTCAGACAAGAAGTAATGAGCTTAATTTGGAGCAAGGGAGATTTAGGTTAGATAATGGGAGGGACGGGGACTTTAACTATAAGAATAGTTAAACTCTGGACCATGCTTCCAAAGAAGATTGTGAAATCCTCATCATTGGAGGTTTTAAAGGACAGGTTGGACAAACACCTGTTAGGGATGGGCTAGGTTTACTTCGTCCTGCCTATGCATTTATGAAACTCCTTCTGAGCTTCCAATATTCAGCTGCTCCAAGTTAGGGAGGCTAACCTCCTGCCCCCACAAATATCAGCTGTGACAACGTGCACAATTTTACTGGCACACTTTAATTTTTATTCATGGTAGCTATGCCAGGGATCAGTTGCCCTGCTTGGTGTCCAGGAATCAAGGAGTTAATTCCAGGCTGAGTGGAGAGTAACGAATCTGAGGTGGGGATTGGAGGCCTAATCTGGCTTTCAGGGGGAGCCCAAGAAACTCTAGAAATAATTGGGAGCTCTGCTAAGCTGTGGGGTTGTGGTCCTGGAAGAAAGCTTTGGATGAAAATCTCACTTGGCCAAAAGCTTTTGTAGCTGAACAAGTTGATCCTCTCCACCAGTTCATAATTGTCCTCAAGAGACACACTCAGGCTGTAAGGATAAGGTAACCAATCTGGGTAAAAGCTCAGACAATTGCAAAGCCACAATACAGTTAACCTCCATGCATAGGTAGAAAATGTGGTGCCTAACAAAATGGTAGACAATAATAAAAATGTCAGCAGGACACTTTAGATCAGTGCGTTCTGGCTTAGTTAAAGGCTATGAGGCTGTTTAGATTAGTAGCTTCCCTTGTTAGATTCAGATGAAGGAAGTGGTGACCAGCTAGGGAAATGTTACCAGAGTGTTTTTTCAAGCTCAAAATTTCAAATACAAGAGGCCTAAGGTGCAGTTTCTACACTAAAATGCACCTGCAGAGTCTGTGGAATTAGGGTCCTCAAGATTTAACCAGAACCAGTAGGGGAGAAGTTAAGTGACCGTGAGAAAGACTAGCCCTAGGTAGTTTAAGGTTTATATAGCCAATATGTAAAGGAGGGGGATTGTACATTGTCTCTTCATGGCTGTATGTCTCATGTTTTACAGAAACCACCTTTTAAAGCACAAAATATTACCCTAAGCCTGGGTTATGTATTTAGGTTGAGCCTCGTCCTGTGTAGGTGCCCAGTATGGGAGGGCACAGAGAGCTAGTCTGTCCTCTTGTGCCCTGTGCATGGACCAGGTGTACTTTTGGTATTTGTGCTTCCAAGGCACTAGAATCCCCGTGTGTGAGAGAGAGAGAGACACCATGTTCTCCCCTCTCTGCCAGCTCCAGTCAGTGGAATTGGGCTATTGCCAGGTGGCTCTATGCTACATCCTAATAAAGATAGAAGTGTGGCATTGCTGTAGCACCAGGGTGTGTCTACACCTGCCTCCCACAGGCAGGGCTTAAAGCCACAATCCTACCCTATGAGAGCTGCAAATTGTGATGATAGTTTGAATTCTGAGCTGGATTTCTCATGTCCCCACCCCCAAACAATTAGGGCCATTTGTATCTTGGGTTTAGTGTAGGTCCATCTCTGGTAAAGTGCATGTCTAAAACTGTATATTGGCTACATAAGCCTTAAACTATCTGGGGTTAAAAGAACAGGAGTACTTGCGGCACCTTAGAGACTAACAAATTTATTTGAGCATAAGCTTTCGTTTGTTAGTCTCTAAGGTGCCGCAAGTACTCCTGTTCTTTTTGCTGATAAAGACTAACACGGCTGCTACTTTGATACCTGGGGTTAGTCTTTCTACAGGTCATCTACCTTCTGCCCTGCTGGTTGATGTGAAACGTGACAGCAGGCCATGCTCTACCTCATGATGTAATCTGGAAAGGGTCATGGGCAGAACCTTTCCAGTGAAGGGCCATAACGCAGGAACGCTTACACCCCTCAATGTGCAGCATTGTGTCAAGGAGGCCATTCAAACATGCTGACTTCTGATTTTTCTGCTACCCAGTCAACATTAAAAATAGGGACTCATTCTGCCATCTAGTGGCAATTTGTGTCACATTGCTCAGTCTAGAAGTTTAGCTAGCCTAGGCTAAACTAAATTATTCCATCTTGTCTTGTTTCTTTGTCAAAAATGATTACAGAGGGATAAATCCCTCTAATTTTTGTACATAAATCTGGGCAAATACTGAAAAGAATTTTTGTGACTGTTCAGCTAAAGTTTTACATTAATTTGCTTCACTTTTATCTGGCCTTTGTTTTCTTTCCTGGGATATTCTAGAGCAGTGGTCCCCAAATCTTTTACCTCACCCCCAACCCCAGAACCAGGCCAGGAGCAAGACTGTGGCTCCAGGTGGGGGCACATGGACAGGGGTAATGGGGACATGGGGCCAGGGCCAGAAGTGGAGCTGGGTGGTGCTCCCTTCCTGCCTCCCATGGGGGCTGGCCTGGGCTGCAGCCATGCCCCCCTGAATGTTTCTCCATGTCACCTTAGGGGGGTGCACCCCACAGTTTGGGGACTTCTTTGCTAGAGGATGAATTTGCTGGCAGGAGTAGTCTCAAGTAGCAAATTCTAGGCGAGAATATTCACAAAGTGAACTTTTGAGTTCATAAATGTGAATAAACCTGCTTCTACATTGGGCTCACTGAGAGAAAATGGAAACAACAATTGATAGCTATGTCCAATCAAAACTGCTCTAAACCACAAATGTCACTTCCTATAAAATACATTTAATGAACTACTTGTGCAGTCTACAGATCAAGAAGTAGTCATGCTAATGATTCAGTGACTGATTCTGATTACATAATGAAGTTGAGAAAATTGTAAGCTGTTTGCAGACAATTTGCAAACAAAAGTTAAATTTGTCTGATTATTTGTCTGACTCTTTGCATAGTCTTCCTTTTGTGAGATAGTTTATAGGTGACATGTAAATGGGACTTTTTTGTTTTGTTTTGTTCTCATTTGGTGCTCTGTGATTTGTTTAAAGAAGTCATGAAAGGATTTAAAAAAACATTTTCACACCAAAAATTCAGTCCTGTGAGTGGGGTGATGTTTTTTTATGGAAGATTCTGTAGAGAGCCAGCAGCATTATGAGACTGCAAGTAACAGGAGTGAAGCCAGAGAAGGGATCTTTAATTGGAATACTCTAGGTGTGTGGGTTTTGTATACACTTAGAACTTAAATAGCTGATAAACAGTTGGGAGAAAGCTCCATTGGAGAGAGATTTGACATTTCTCAACTCTCATTTGACAGGACAGAAATCTCCCTCTGAAATCCTGTGGTTCTCCTGCAAAAACAGGGAAGACAAGACTGGATATTTCTGATATTTGTAAGGTAAACATAAATGACACAGGCTTACAAGTCTGTTAATTTACTCTATAACCTTGGTCAAATCATTTTCCCCTCTCTTTGACCCAATTTCCTCACTTATAAGCTGGGGATAATGATATTGACCTATCTTTGTAAAGTACTTGGAGAGCGACTGTTGTGAGTACAAGATCTTATTCTCTCCTGATACACATTGAACACCTGTTGGTGCCAAGTGTTGAGCATGAGAGTTGAGCAATTTACTGTCTGAGCTATGGTTGGAACTGTGTGAAACAAACAAATAACAATTCTCTCATAAACTCATAAAATGTGGTCTTTTTATTCTGTGTTTTGCACCCTTAATTTTTCATTGTCCATGAAAACGTCACAAGATGGCCTTTCCCACATCAAATACAAATGCTGGGTTCTAGCTGCAAAGCCAGTTCTGCAGAAAAATAGGTCTATCTTTACTTGACCTGTGAAACACAAGAACTTTCATCCCATTGGGGGTCATTTCCAAATATGATGGTAGATTGATTTAAAATGCTGATCTTACTCATTATTTAAATCAGCAAGCAGGAAACCTTGATTTAAGTAATTGACTTTAATGTTTTCCATTTGTGCTTTTCAGTTATTTCCCTAAAGAAAGATTTTATTATTATCGGTTAGTATAACCATTAATACATGCTGATTGGCAACCAAATAAAGCCTTTATGTTAAATTTGGTACCACTTTTTGTTAATCAAGAGGATACACTATATCTGTACACATTTATTTAAAGTTAAATAGCTTAACACATTTATTCAGATTTGTAATTTTAATATTTTTGTTTGAAAATGGTGAATGACACATTTTTTTTTATTTACTAGGTTTAAAAAACAATTTTTTTAATCAGGAGTTTGTGTAGTCAGCATTTCAATTTCCATCCATTAAAATGCACAAAAACAACATTTTAAAATAGTTGTTATTAAATAAATCTACCTTAAATGTACTGAATACATAAGGGAAAAGTAAGTTTATCAAATAATGTTTTGCATTTAAAATTAACTGTCTTATTAAACAATGGACATAGTTAACTATAGTTAGTGAATATTTCTGGTCACTATGGGCCAGATTTTCAAAAGTATTGGAGCACCTAAGAATGCAGATAGGTGCCAAGTGGCATTTTGAAAAGTGAAATTAATAGGAGTTCTGAAATTTCCACTAGACACCTGTCTGCAACTTTAGGTGCTGAAAATTTGGTCCAATGTCCTTTAAAGTTTTTAGCATTAGTAGGCTGCGTCTTCATCTCCCAATCATTTTCTCAACTTTGAATTAACTAGTCCAAGTGAAGAAAATATTCTCTTTGCACCTGCTAGCTAAACAAAAACAGAAAGAAAGTAAGACAAAAGCTTTTCTCCACAACAGAAACTGAATACATTTTTTATATTTGCTCCGTTGTAAAGACTGAAAATAATATGGTTACTTAATGCAGTCAGTGGTGGATTAGCCACTGGGCCAACAGGGCCCATGCCCAAGGGCCCCGGCCAACTGAGGGCCACCTGGAAAAATAGGCTTTCCTCTGTCTGTCTGGTACTCCTATTGGGGAACAGGGGAAGCCCCTGCGACCTGGCAGGAATGTTGGGGGAGGAGGGCAGAACTGGGCAAGCCCCCATACTCCAACTCCATTTCCCAGACAGGAGCGTGGAGGAAGGCAGGGGGGACTGCAGGTGGAAGGGATGGGGAGGGGCCCTCACTTGCTCTGGCCCAGGGCCCCACAAAAGCTTAATCTGCCTCTGATATGCAGTACATGACATTTATAAAGCTTAAGTTGACCTCAAAGAGAGAGATGTTTTCCCCCTGGTTCTGTAAGTATTTAAAAAGGTAAAAGGATGCTGTGTTATTAACATTTGCAGAGAGCTCATTGATGCAGTATATTTGGTATTATTTAAATGATTTTAGTAAATTTAGGCCTTAATATAGGTTGTCAAAATTTCAAATTTAATTTTAAACAGCTTTATTTTTTAAAAGAAAAATGTATTTTATTTAAACAAAAAATTTAAATACAGTAGAACCTCAGTTACGAATAGCTCAGGAATGGAGGTTGTAATCAATGTATTTGTAATCAAAATAATATCAAGTGAGCACTCTACACTTTGTATTCTGTGTTGTAATTGAAATCAATATATTTGAAAATGTAGACAAACGTCCAAAAACATTTATAATTTTAAATTGGTATTCTGTTACTGTTTAACAGTGCGATTAAAATGGCGATTAATCACGATTAATTTTTTTAACCGTTTGACAGCCCTACTTTAAGATTAGCATTAAACCCAAATAACTGAAGTGTGTGTCGTGCCTTCAGAGATGCTGGAGAATGCTCTTCCCTCTGAATCTGTGGTGACCGGGTGGGAATGATGTGCTGCTTGGAGGGGTAGCAGCAAGGCACCTCAGCATGATGTTGTCAGTCACCGTCCTGCTGGAAGTGCCTTCATTCAGATTAGGCATCGCTGAGGTCACTGGCTACTTGTGCTAATTAAAGGTCTGTGGCTATTTTCACAAATAGTCATTGTGTTAATGCCTGGCTAAAGTCTAACTTTGGTAATTCTGTTCTGCCTCTCCACGCTTTCCCTGTACAGTAACTCCTCACTTAACGTCATCCCGGGGTTAACGTTGTTTCGTTGTTACGTTGCTGGTCAGTTAGAGAACATGCTCGTTTAAAGTTGTGCAATGCTCCCTTATAACATTGTTTGGCAGCCACCTGCTTTGTCACCTGCTTGCAGGAAGAGCAGCCCGTTGCAGCTAGCTGGTGGGGGCTTATAACCAGGGTGGACCGGCAGCCCCCTATCAGCTCCCCTAAGTTCCCTGTGTGGAAGCCGCCAAGCAGACTATCAGTTGCGGGCAGTTCAGCTGTCCCTCTCCCCACTGCCATGTGCTGCTCCTGCCCTCTGCCTTGGAGCTGCTCCTGAGAGCCCTCTGCTTGCTGTGCAGGGTGGCGGGGAAAGAGGGGGGTAATGTCGGGATGACCCCCTGCACCTGCCCCCCGCTTACCTCGTCTCCATAGAGCAGGGGGTGGGACACAACAGGGCTCAGGATGTAGTGAGCTTGCGGGCAGCAGCTGCTATCTCAATTTGCTGATCTACTTAAAAAGGCAATGTACTTAGAGAGGGGTCAGTGTACTTTAAAGGAGCAATGTGCATCTCTTTCTCTCACACACACAGGGTGTGTGTCTCTGTCTCTGTTTGCCATGCTGTCTCCCCTGCCTCCATTCGTGCTGCCTGGTAGAGTGTGAGGCTATATTAACAACAATGTGTTAACCCTTGAGGGCTCAGCCAAGTACTAGTTCATCATTTAGCAGTAAGGCATTCCATGGGAAATATCCCACCTTCTTCCACCCTCTGACTTCACCACCTCTACCAAACTTCACAATCATGTGTGTGTGTGTGTGTGTGTGTCCTCGGGAGCCAAAAAATCTTACTGTGTTATAGGTGAAACCGCATTATATCGAACTTGCTTTGATCCACCAGAGTGCGCAGCCCCGCCCCCCCCCCAGAGTGCTGCCTTACTGTGTTATATCCGAATTCGTGTTATATCGGGTCGTGTTATATCGGGTGTTACATATGTCGTGTTATATCGGGTCGTATATTCGTGTTATATCGTGGTAGAGGTGTGTATAATATAGTATTTTGTCTGGTGAAAAACATTTCCCTGGAACCTTACCCCCCTCCCCATTTACATTAATTCTTATAGGGAACTTGGATTCGCTTAACATCATTTCACTTAAAGTCGCATTTTTCAGGAACATAACTACAATGTTAAGCGAGGAGTTACTGTAGTTCTACCTGGATATGGGATTTTTCTTCTCTTCTGCTTGTATGGTATCACCTGCTGGGTTCCATTCCAGACATGGCTGCATTTCACTGGTGTATGAATTGATTGGGTTACAAAGTGCTTTAGGTGTCTCTTGGAGGGAAGATGTGTTAGAAATGGAAGATTATTATGAAAATTCATATTTTGGAGCCTCAAATGCAGAGTGGACACAAGTTAGGCTAGTGGTGTTATGAAAAGCTTTGGCATAATAAACTGAATTCTGAAGTGTTAATAAACCCTCAAGAGACAGACTGGTTGTAGGGAAGACCTTGCACTTCTTTTAACTACAAAGGTAGCTAGCTCAGATTGACAGCTGAGTCTTTTGGAACATCCAGTTCACACCGGGCATGCTCTGAGATGTCTAGCCCATGTGTTTGCACAGTTGTTTATACTTAACATGAGGCTTAGTCTTACAAATCCCTTGAAAATGTGCAAACTTGAACAAAATATAAAATAAGGAACAATCTTGCTTTGGACTGGATGAGACATGATAGGGCCCTGCTGTGATCCCTATGAGTACATCAAGGGATTCAATGGTCAGGTTATTAACTTCAATGACAAGACTCCCACTGACATCAGTGGAGTCAGGTTTTCACCCCAATAAGATAACTAATAATCTCCAATTTATTCAATCTCTGTAGTTATTACCTTATGTATTTGTATCATGCTCAGAGGTGTTCTAAGCACCTGTTAGAGTAAAGTAGCACACGTGAAGATGCTAGCAGAAGTCTATATATGTTACTTGTTTAATTATTAACAGAGTGATTTACTTGGTTACAGAGGAATTTCAATTAATAGGTAATGCTATTTATCAGTTATTTTTGCTCTGTTACACCTGTGTAAATGAAGAGGAATTTCACTAAGGGTAATGGAGCCATCCTGATTTACACAACCTTGCAATGGGGGGTAGAATCAGACCCTGTTATCTGAAAGGTTCTTTCCTTCTCTCCTTTGATAACTAATCTAACAACAATAGAGGCTGAAGCACCAAGCAGCAAATCAATCTACAATGGGTTTCTTTTTATTGTGCACCTATTGCAATCTTCAGCCACATATGGAAAAACTGCAGAAAGATCCAGGCTACAGAAAAACATGTACCCTGACAAAATGTCAGCAATATTAGGGGTCTCTACCCTCTCAGGAGACTGGGGGAACATGATTACCAAAGATGAGGCCTCTACAATGAGAACGTCCTTCCCCTGATGCATGATTCTGATGGTCCTCCAGCTCAAGCACATCAGCTATTGAGTAGAAGCATTAGGAGAGAGGTGGTTTCTAAGGTGGCCAGGACCTGATTTATAGGTCAGAAGTAGAATCAATGGATTTTCTACTTTGATGGATGTCTTCACTTTTCCTTTGGACTTCTATTTTATCCACTCTACCTTTTGGAGCAAACTGTGGTGTAAAGTGGGCTCCTATGCAGGAGGGTGGGTTGTATATTTTGTGCTAATTATTTTTTTACTTGGCTTATATTAATTTAGTAAAAAAAATTTGAGATCTAGGAGTACAAATACTGTACCTATTGGAAGCAGGTCCATGTCTGACTTCCGCCCTCCCCCCCCCCCCCAATCAAGACTTGCAGTTGAACCCAAACGCTCCATTTCCCAGTTTTGCAGCTTGCATTTGGTAGGCAGAGTCCTTGTAGAAAATGGGAGGAGGGGGGAAATCAAGAGCCAGTTGGAACAATAAACCAAACGTGTGCTCCCTGCTCTTATCCCAAGCATCGCACAAAGCATGCCACTTCAAGTTCCTCTGCAGGTCAGGATCATATACAAAGCTCGACCAGTAGGACCAAGTGCATTCTGCAGGCTTCTCTTCTGTGAAAGATTTGTTTCCATGAGATGCGTGGAGGTGCTAGGAGGCATGTGCACTAGACCTTGGACTTTGTCTTTTAATCAAGCTGCATGTAGGAGGTACCCGTGTCTAGCAGTAATACCATTTTATTTTGGGCTTTTCCCATCTTTCCTACCAGAGAGGAAGAGGCAGCAACATTGTACTTGGTGAATGGAGACGACTCCATGCTAAGCAGTGGAGGATGAGATTTTTCAAAAATCCATGGCACTAAATTCTCTCTCTAGGTGCTTGGGTCTCAATGCAGCCTGGGTAAGGTGGAGAAATGGATGCCGTACTGGTGAACAGCAGGGAGAAGTTTGGGTAGCATGGTGGGGCCCCTCAAAGTTCTGCAGTACCTGCCTCTCTGAGTTAAATGACACCTAACCTTGGTCAGCCCTGGAAGGACACTTTTTGTTCAAAAAAAGAAAAAATGTACACGGTGATAAGACCATTTCCTTTCTCACAGCGTCTCCTTTAATGTCAGGCCTGAAATATGAAGTCATTAGGGGATATTAAAACAGTGCTGACAAACTAATTAACAAAAGACATTACGCCGGATGGGCTCAATTTATCCTTTTTAATGGTTCTTATAAATGGGTGCCGCCAATTAAAATTAATAAAGATTTACCAGCGATTGCCCAGCATACACTGTTAAGGAGCTCCACTGAAGGTCGCCTTAAAGTCAGCCTTGTCAGCGCTGGAAGTTCAGCTCCCAACACCAAGCTCTGCTAAGTTGCTCGCGGTTATGTTTTCCAAGGCAGTTTCTCTGTCTCTGTATTTGGCTTGAGTTTACCCACTTCTGTCTTCATCTCGCTACAAATCCATCTACCTCTGTGTTGACTCTTTAAAAAAAAAAAAAAATCCCCTCTCTCCCCCCCAACACACACACTACTGAATTTGTCACCGTTTTCTAAGCAGAATCTCATCTGTCAATCCTTATGAGAACATGCTGCTTCCTATAGCTCTTTGTTTTGAGGAGGTCAGAGCATCTGGAAACACAGTTTCCTCTTTAAACATCTCTTTATTTTCTTCCAGTGTGACTAATATAGTGTTCCCACTGCCTGGGAGCATACTACAGACAAGCAAGAACATATTGGGTGGTTGTAGGCTTGTTGACTTAGTCGATCTGTCTAAAGCTGGGTGACTATTCTGAGCATTGATCAAACAGTTCGTTCAGATTCTAAATAACTGTTACCTTCTACCATGTTCATACCCCATTTTATTCACAAACATTCCTGAGAACAAGCTGCTGTTTGGAGAATGGCTGTTTGAACTAACCTTTGTATTCATAGATCCTGATGTCACTTGCTATTCTCATGTTGGAAAAGTTTCAGTCAAGCATTCAGGGAGCAAAAATACCAGGTGATCAGTCCTGTACCAAACGTAACAAATAGCAAATGGCTAAAGTGAGCAGTTTGCAAACAGCCTGGTGGCTGAGAATTGGCATCAGCTGTTCAAACAATTACAAATAGAGTGAATCTTTTTTTTTAAAAAGTCTGCAGATAATTCACGAACAGAAAAATGGCTACATTTGTTGGATATTTTATATGCAACTAATACCTGAACAGCTCAATTCCAGTCTTTTTCTCTCTTCTCCCTTTCTGTAAAGTGATAGGACGGGTATACTGGCTGTACATTATTCTCCTTTCCTCTCCTTTGATCCTCCTCAAAATAAACACGGCATGAGGGCTGTGTTGTAAGTCAATAGGTATATTGCTTCCTGTTTGGAATAGGAGTTTCTGTTTCTGGCTCTTTTGGGGAACCGTACAGATCTCTGTGCAATGGATGCTTTAAATGGGAGTTTGCCAAGAAGAGGCAGATTCTACAGTAAAAGTAGGAAGTACCTGTTCAAAACGTTCAGATACTTGGCATAGTCAAATACTCATGCTACTGCCATTTATGATGCCCCCCAACAACTACTGCCAGCTCAATCTTCTGGTGACATTGAGTGACATGAGGATACATTCTGGATTTTCATGTGCATACTGAAGAAGATCATCTTTGAGACATCAAGACAGTACAAATACTGTTGAAGAGCAATAAGAAGTACCAGATCTGTTCTCTTATGGGGTTTTGTAGAGGACTCCTCTGGGTGGAGGACACAAGAGACCAGCACAAGGGACTCCATTCTATCCTATTGCTTAATTACCAAAAGCAGATCACTGGAAGAATCAAACATCAGTGACTGAGGCTTTCTTTGAAGCAGTAAATCATTACCTGTAAAATAAAGGAAAAGAGATACTCCATGCGAAAGGTGAAAAAGGAAACTGTCTGTGAGCTATAAAAATGGTTAGAGCAGCTCATTCAGTGGAAAACTACCCTGATTAGTGAGACCCAGGGCAAATTTCTCCTTTCATATCACCTGATGCAACCCTAATGAAATCAACTGGGTTGCATCAGAGGAACTTGGGAGAATTTGAGTCCCTATAGTGAGCTGCTGAGTTGGTGCATAGCTGTAACTAGCTCATTAGAGCCAGTTACTCTTAGTTTACTCCTGCCACTGTCTCACCATCCCAGCTCTTCACTCTACCAGGTGCACACACAGAAGATGTACAGTAAAATCTAGCAGTGAGTATAGCCCCTTCTGTGCAGCTTGCGGGACAAGCTCCAGTGGGCAATAGTTTCATTCATATTCTCAGACCATCCTGGAGATAGAAAGAAAGGGGAGAGGGTAGTTTGAGGAAATGAGAAGGAAGGGCCAGGAAGTGAGGATGAAAGGAAGGAAAGAAAAGTATTTTTGAATACAGTATCTTTAAAGTTTTTTCCTCATGATGAATTGGTGCATTTTATTAAAACTTTAGCCTTGAAGCCAACCACAGACAGGGGCAGGAAACAATCTCCACAACCCACATGCTGCATAGCTGGCCAGGTGCATTCTCATTCCCCTTCAGAGGGATTAAGTATTGACTACTGCTAGAGGCAGGCTACTGGATTGGAGGGAACATGAAAATGACCACTGCCCTCCCCAGACCTTCTAACCAGAAAATTAAATTGGTAGAAAATGAGAGACCCTGGATGGATTTTCCTCCTATCCCCGCACCAGTAAGGGTTTGTGATTTCACTTTGGTTCAGCTTACTTGTCTTTTTGTGCTGCTTTCCCTGTGAGGAGACATCAGATAAAACTCACAAGTATTGACAAGATACATGAGTACAGCAGCCAATAGTGCCTGTGAACTCGCTCTCAATGGAGTAATGTTAGGTTTCTTACCAGGAGTCGGGTTCTGATCTCTGAGCTACATAACCATTTGGATAGCAGCCTCAGTGTGAAAGAATTTACACAACTTCCAGTTTTACTATTCTCAGGCTGGCAAACTGAATAACCTGTAATGAGCCACATCCATGTAAGACCAGTTTAGGCAGGGCAGGCTACCTCTTTGCTCATCTGGTAAAACTGACGGTTACAGACCAGATGTCTGCATGCCAGCTTGAAATCTTGGTTGTGGTAATGTGCAGGCTTTTGATTCTTCCTTTTCCACTTGATTTCAATTTTATATATTCCATAAGAGCTCAAAATGTCCATGCAGCAGGTCTTTGCTTGAAATTCCACCTCCTGTGCTTTATCCCATTACTCTTAAAATCAGAGGGATTTAACTCGGGTACGGTCCCGTGGTATAGTTTTGAAACTGTGCAAGACAGCACAGATTGGCAAGGATCTGTAGGTTTGGAATGCTCCTTCCAGATATCCTCACTAACATTGTTCAAGTTGGGGACCTCTTGTTTCTGTATTTCCTGGCTATTCTGTCTGCCCTGATACAATGTGGATATTCATTGGGGGAGGACCACCTTTATTCCTTTTCTCTTCTATTCCAGACTCATTGACTGATTTGAGCATGTTGCTCAGTCTGGTGGCTCTTTGTAATGTTGTTAAAATACTCAGAGGCATTTGGGTGCCATGATATTAATGAATAAAACACAGATTATTTCTCATCAGTTTTTTTTTTTTTACTTTGTTCATTTTCTCCACTCTACTGATTAATTCAGATTCAAAGAGGAGTGGTCACAGCAAGACCTCAGGCCATGTTATTTGTGAATGTCTCAACACTTGTTATATTTGACATTGTTGGTATGAAATATTGGGACTTCCTACTGCCTGCCAGAGTGTGAATTCTCCAACGTGCTCTGAAGGTGAGGATGCAGGATGGGAGAGCTCACTCTCTGCAAGGGGGATCTTTGGATGAGTAAGCAATAGCCAGGGGCCAGTGGTTCCACACAACTGAGCGTTGCAGGTTCCTCAAACAGCCCGGCAGAGTGGGATCACCAGCTTTTGTCTGTACTCTCAATGTGCAGTACATTAATCGTGCCCTCCCTAATTCCTGCTTCAAGATAAATCTCTTGCGCTCCCATTATTTGGATAATTGCTGTGGATTATATGGCAGTCGGATGCTCTTTGGCAGGGAGAGATTAATGGGGGATGATTCCTTTGTTTTGATTTCATTTGCTAATTGCTGTGTGGAAAGGTGGCTATGTTCATTCATCCTCTCACCCTGTTAGGTAGCAGGGTTTGATTTGCTTGTGCTGGAAAAGGAGTAGGTTGCCAGAAATCCTAGATGGTTCTGCACCTTTATTTTGTTCTCTAGACTTGGAGATTCTTGAGAGGCAGTACACTTGTTTTAGCATGTAGTATATAGGGTGCTTCTGTGTGTATGTACTTGTGTGCACAGAAGCATGATTGACCAGTGGTGTATGGGGGAGGGCACAACAGATCATCTGGATTTAGGTCTGAAGCTGAGTCATCATGATTTTGAGTCACTCAGTCTTTTTGTATTCCTGTCAAACTCTGCTGGTAAAGAACAGGCACCTCATAGAAAATCTGAGTCAGCATGTTAACTGAGCTTCCATGGGTGTGTACGACCCTCATTCTAGCCATTGGACTATACCAAAAGCCGCCTCCTGTGAGATGCTAAATGTCCTCACTCCTGCTGAAGTTGAAGGGAATTGAGGGCACTTGGCATCTCACAAATCTATCCTTAAACCAATTCCTTTGCTAGGTCTATTTTTTTTTATTAAGCAGCTTCTAAAATAACGATCTCCAAATATGCAGTTTATTCAGATTCGAAAAGATGCAAGAGTCTGAGAGGACTGTCTGGCTTAGGGAAATGGGCTTATTGGAGTCTTTCAGACTTGTGATCTAGAAGGAAATGCAAGCCAGGGCTATAGGGACTGAAAATTGTTACCATCTGTTGGCTGTTCTTTGGCCTCTGAAATGACTTGAATGTTGCTGTCATTCCTACTGAGACAGATGTCAGCATTCCATAGACTCCTGCCAGGATTGGCACGAATTGCCCCTTTGGTTGGCGGCTTCAGCAATAGTCATGAAGAGCCACTCTCATCCCAGCAGAGGTCCCTCAAGAGCAAGGATTGGATTGGTACAATGGCAGGAAGTTACGTGTGTGAAGAAGCTCCACAGCTCCTGCTGTAATGTAATTTCTTCTGTGCATAAATGTGGCCCTTTGCTCTCCAGGACTGTCAGTCTGATACTCTTCACTAGAACTAAATTCATGTGGGGGTGGGGGTGGGGGTGGTGTAGTTAATAATAATTATTAAAGTGTACAGTGGGGTTGTATACCCTGTACTGGTAGAAAGAGTTAATTGAAGCCAGGGAGCAATAAGTGCACTCATGTGCACCTAGAGGGGTGGGCCAACCCCAATTTAGGATGAGTCCCAGCTGAGAGGAGCGAGATGACTAATAAAGGAAGGATTTCAGGGCTGTAGAAGGAGGCAGGGGGCTCAAGGGGAGAGGAGGGAGAGGATCCCAAGAAGGGAGCTTTGGCAAAGTTCCAGGAGAAACAGTGGAAAGCCACAGTTGGCATGAGCCCTGACTAAAAGGCTAGAGCCCAGGGAGGCAGCCTGGGGGGTCAGGTTTCTAGAGGAAGAAGACAGACACACAGAGAGCCTTGGGAGAGGCAGACAAGAGCAAGGCCTCCAAAGAGAAAGCCCTTGGAGGTGCCGCTTGGTACAACAGCTGCTCAGAACTCTGCAGATCCTGGGAAAGGGCAAAGAGTCTGTGGAGGAGTGAGCCCAGGAAAGGCCTCGGGGAAAGGGGCTAGAGACAGGCTGAGGTAGAAAGGAGGCCAGGGAGGTGGGAAGGAGTTTGAGGAAGCAAACCTTAGCTACCTGCTGTAGGGTTCCTGAACTGGAACCCAGCATAGAGGGAGGGCCTGGGAGTGGCCTACTGGCCACCAATGAAGGTGGAGTGAAAGTAGTCTGTTATAAAGGGTGTAAGTTCCCATTTAGACCAGAGTCAGACCAAAGACCTGGCCTGTGGTCATTGGACTACTGTTTTGCGGACCCTGTTACCCTGGATGTGACCTGGCTGGAGGCCCAAGTCACAAGAAGGAGTGGAGCATCGCAGGACTAGAGCATGTCTGCAGAGGTCACCAGAGAAGGACAGCCTGCTATCCCCAGCCATATGGACCAGTGAATCGCCCTCCTACAGGCTAGATTCATGCTTTTATTTATACATGAGTTAAAGTCTTGGTCATTGACAAGAATTTCTCTCTAGCCCTCTTAGCACTGCAGGGAGCAGTGAACTATGTTGGGCACTTTAGACGTTTCAAAGCATTTTTCAGGAGGCTTCTCACTATGATTCTGTACATCATATGCTCAGTGGAGATATTAATAATTTCTCTGAGACTTTGTACACCTGGGAAATCCTCCGGGTGCTGTCAGGGACAGACACCCAGTTGAATAAGGCAGATCTTGACTAGTACTTACGACTTAGTATTCTGTACTAGTATATTTCATGGAGAAATGTAAGGATGCTCTGTTACCAAATAGCTTTTGCATATAGGAATTGCCACACTGGATCAGACTAGTGGTCCACCTCGTCCAGTATCTGGTCTCTAACAGTGATCAGAATCAGATATGTCAGAGGAAGGAGCTACAATATCCATAATGGATAACTGTGAAATATCTTGCCTACTCCTGTTTAGTTTATGCACGGGGCTTTATATACAGTTATATCTTTTTAACCCTATGTAAAGTAACTACAGATGTTCTCATTCTAAAAACTTCAGACACTTCTATGAATAATCTTGCTAAACTCTTGTCTGCTTTTTTCCCTTTTTTCTGTAAACTGAGCAGAGTATCTCGTTGAGCTGTTCACAGGGATGCTCAGTTTCCTTACAGTTCAATTTGAACTTTGAACACTAATGGCACTTTCCGATCTTAGTCATTGTCCAGTGAGACTACGGTGACCAGATGTCCCGATTTTATAGGGACAGTCCCGATATTTGGGGCTTTTTTTATATGGGTTCCTATTTACCCCCCACCCCCACCCCGTCCTGATTTTTTACACTTGCTATCTGGTCACCCTAAGTGAGACACTGGCCAAGGGTTTTCCATCTCCTTTTCAGAAAATAATAGAATTGTGTTCTTATAGTACATCCATATGCAAGATATTATAATGGTCTTGTAGGGAAAGGATCCTGCCTTTTTAAAATATCCCTGGAAGTAAAGAGAACTAGCCCATCTGAGAGAACTGCCACAGGACCCTCTGTTGCTTAGCCCATCTGACTGGACTTGGAGTGAGTGTGTGAGTGCACGCGAACACAATCAAAAAGCATGTGAAGGACAGTGAGCTCTCTAGAAGAGTAAAGCCATGGCACAGGCTCTAGAAAGGTCACCAACAAGTTACCACTCTCTACAGATCCTGAGGGCCATTTGGTGCTACATGCTACAAATGTAGTCTAAACTAAAAATACATCATACTGCCTGGGAAAGACCTAGGAAGAGGTCCTCCTGGGGTAACTGGCATTTGCCATGTAGTGCCCACCACTTGGAATGGACTCAGGGGCAGTGTGCAAACATAATAAGAGGCTATCCTATCTGAAACTCAAAGTGGGACCCTCAGGGTCTGCAGGCAGCTGCTCTGTCTGCAGTAGGAGCTGAGCTTTACTTTCAGAAAGCCGCTCTTGTGCACACCTGTCATCTGAAGGCGGTGTTTTATGGGACATCGTTAGCAGTCGGGCCTGAGGAAGATCGGTTATGTGACATAACGTCCTTGAATTTCAGATGAAGTGGAGGGTGTGTGTGACTGTGGGATGGGGATGGTAGGAGAGGACATTTAGTCACATGTCTTCTGCCAATTTGCCAACCATTGTGATTGCTGGTAATAACCTATTCCTTAGGGTGACCTTCCAGATCTCCTAATCAGGTACTGCTAATTAAAAGATAACAGGCAGGTGACCTCCACAATGAGGGCAGTGGAAAAGATGCTAATTCCCGAACAGAGATGGTAGATCTTAAACAACAGCGTGAAACTTTTAAAATACTGTAGCAGCTTTTCCATATTCCAACTTGTCGTGGGGTGAGATGTTCTCTCTTCCCTTTTTAAAGCAATTTGAATGCAGGTAAGAGATGCCAGAATGAGCCATCTGGAAATCTGCATACTCTGGTTATTGTCAAAACAGTTACAGCATAGGGAAAGGGAGAAGTTACCCACTGTGCCTCACACCACCTGGTTAATGTACTTCAACTCGGAGCAGGAGAGGTCCCATCTAGTGGTGATGGGGGAAATTGAGTCACCATGGCTCATTCAGTCTTCTGAAGTCTGTCACCTCGATGGTGGCTGTGTGATAGACCTCTGTCCTCAAAGATACTGTGCTGAGACCTGCCAACTCATTTCATATAGGGGCTCCCAAGCAGCTGTCAGATGTCAATAACATTCAGTTATTACCAGCTTGGGCAAGGGAAGCAGTCACCTAAAAGTGGCAGACACTATATCCTCTTCCTAATCCTCTGAACTATTCAGTCTTCTACCCTGGGTCAGAATGGAACCAGGCCCTTTTTGTTTTTGGATGTTTTTTGGGGGAGGATACTTACAGCATGAGCCTAGTAATAACACTGCCATGCTGAGCTCCTTTATAGGAGGGAATCTTGAAACTTCCACTCTCTGTGCCCAAGAGGCTAGAGAGGTTGGTTTCTGCTCCCTGACATGTAGCACACAATGCAGTAGACTTTGGAAAATGGGTAAATGTAAAGGCACATGCTAATATTTCCTGAGTTGTGGGCAGTAGAGGCTCTCACCACTAGACAACACTGCCACTACTGCCTGAGAACATGATGAAGCTCCTGCAAAACCTAATGGAAAAGGTTGTTAGTTTAGTGCTTCTGTCCCTGCCCCTCTTCCATAAGAGAACAGTCTGGGCAATACATTCCAGAATATTTGACTGGGAAGTGTTTCTAACTTGAAAGCATTTAACAGGGTGAATGCCCAATTCTCTATTCTTTGGATGGACTGATGGAAGAGAGACTTGGGGGCAGATTTTCAATCTGGGTAATTGCATTCTGCCTCCTTGCAACTTCAGTTGGAAATAGGCTTCTTTCACTTTCCCTTAACATACTTTGTATGGTTGCTGTACAGCTGTTAACCAATTGCCATGTTCCAATGCAGAGGTCACTCCTGTTACTGGGTGTGTTGATTCCTGAACTTCTCTATTATTCATGCCTAATAGGGTCAGAAGCAGCCAGACTTGTTCAGAACAGATGCAGAAGCCTCCTCTGTGGGTTTATGACACTATGACTCTTCAATGGGGAGCTGATCTGCTGAGGGTGGGAACTGGAGGAGGACCTCTTTTCATGCCATCATCCTCCACACATCACTTGAGCTTGTCAGCACTCTGCATGGAACCCCCTTTGTGCTGTGTAATGCTCTTAACAAGGTGGTTGGAGACCA
Organism: Trachemys scripta elegans; assembly: GCF_013100865.1. Taxonomy (NCBI): domain Eukaryota; kingdom Metazoa; phylum Chordata; order Testudines; family Emydidae; genus Trachemys; species Trachemys scripta. The sequence goes on from NC_048301.1 coordinate 41,205,029, forward strand.
TGACCATGACAGCAGGGTGTGAAGGAGGAAGCTGTGCAGTTATGGGGCAGTGGTGTATGAGGACCTACCCTCCTTTGCTTCACTGTCCTACCACCCTCAATTCCCCCTTGTCTTCAGGCTGCGGCCTTGCTTGTTCTAAGACAGGAAGCTAATCCTCCTACCCCGGTCCTAACAGGATAACCAGAAACTCAAGGAGTTGGAAGCTGTTGTTTGTGCTGCCATCACAGGACCAGGACCCCATGGTGCTAGGTGCTGTTCAAACACAGAAAAAAGAGATGGTCCCTGCCCCAAGAGCTCTACTGAGTGAATTACTTCCCTGGAGGAGGTGGTTTTTCCATAGTTTACAGAGCATTAAGTCTCTCTAGAAATATAAGGTATTATCAAGGAGAAATATGATCTCCAGCCAGAGAAAGCCCTCCATGATTAATATTGAGCCTGAATGTGAGTAATGATTAAGAATGTGGCAGCCCAACCTGAACTTTCCCAGGGGAAACTCAGAAAAGCAAACCCAGCCCATAATAGCCACTAGTCTTTGTATATTATTAAACAAATAACTTTACTACAAAAAGAAATTTAAAATGCAGCATGCGGATAAGCAGTGTCCTCACCAGAGGTCACAAAGGTCACAACCATTGATTTTTTTTTTCCCTATGGGATGTTGTTTCGGGAATACTAACTGGCCTGTCCCAGGCTGTATTCAAGAAGAGGGAGCTCACAGATGCATTTAATCAATCAGAATTATTGACTGTGTTTTTGGGGGAAGAATAAATAATGGTCAATGACCTGGCTTAGTTGAATGTACTTTCCTTGCTCCCCATTATGCCTGGGGAAAGAGAGATCATGCCAGCCTGGGGCCATGGCCAGAGTCTGTCCTAAGCAGGTTTTCTGGAGTGATTCATCTCACCCAACCCCTTGCATTAGGATAAGGGACAAGACCGATGCCCTGCTCTCTTGTTGAAGCCAATGTTGGGTATATGCATCAGAGAGAGATTCCTCCAGTGTGGCAACTCTCCAAAATGGAGTAAAGCCTGAAAGACTGCACCATGGAAGCCTCTGCTCTTGTAGGAAATCGCAAATGCACATCAGTCAGGGTGGGAGGAAGAGGACCGCACAGCAGCCTGTAAAATATTAACAGACCTGACCATAGTCACGGCTTCCTGGCCTTGCGGCAAGTCTAAATGTACCCTGCAATTTCTGTTCTTGAGTTGTATCTGATTGTATGGCTATTTCCTCTAAAATGGTGAACAAAACCTTTTGGGCAGACTCCCTCTATTTTCTACAACAGGACAAAGCCCATGGGTCTAAAACTACCAAAGATTTTCTTGTTGCATCCCAATGTATGGGTGTCTCACTTGAAAAATAGGGAGGCTTCTGGTACAGACAAAGGGATTGGTTTCTAGAAAGCACAGTATAGGGCAGGGGTGGCCAGAAGTTAATATGCGGCTCCTTATATAGGCACCGACTCTGGGGCTGGAGCTACAGGTGCCAACTTTCCAATGTGCTGGGTGGTGCTCATTGCTCAACCCCTGGCTCTGCCACAGGCCCTGACCCCACTCCACCCCTTCCCACCCCCTCCCCTGAGCCTGCCATGCCCTCGCTCCTCCCCCTCCACCCCAGAGCCTCCTGCATGCCACGAAACAGCTGATCGGGAGGTGCGGGGATGGAGGAGGAGGTGCTGATCGGTGGGGCTGCCGGTGGGCGGGAGGCACTGAGAGCAGGGGGCGGGGAGCTGATGGGGGGGCTGCTGACCTATTACTGCTCTTTGGCAATGTACATTGGTAAATTCTGGATCCTTCTCAGGCTCAGGTTGGCCACCCCGGTATACGGGATTGAGCAAACTCGTGAGCATGGCACCATGGGTGGAAGCACTCACATTCACTTGTGTACAAGGTTGGAGAATCCTCAAGGTCAACAAAAGTAAGATGCAAGAGATCAGATTTGCACATAGAAATCAGAATGCAGGGAACATAAAAGTGGCAAACAGAGGCCTGCTCACAAAGTTGAAATTTAAACTTAAAAAAGGCGTTGAGGGTAGAATGGGCACATGCGGAGCCCAAACGAATGCACAGTCGAGACCGCGAGTGAAAAGGTAAATTTGCAGAATGAAGTATAATACTTGTGTGGAAAGGGTGAAGGAGAATAAGGGCTCTCACAATATAGTGGGAGCAAGCGGGAAGAAATGGGAACATTAATAAAAGAGAAGGGTGAAATCGGGTGAGAACTGTAAAACTGCTGAGCTTCTGAACGGCTATATAAAATCCATCTTGAACTAGGAACTAAAAAGAAGTATGGATAAAAAGTGAGGAAGACTTTACAAAAATAGCTAGTGAGTGTGGTCTTCAAAAGAGGAGGGATCCTGACAATTATCTTAAATACTTAAATTACTAGTAAAATTACTGAAGTAAATACTTCTTTTCTTTCCCTTTTGAACATCATCAGTGTGCACATAACAGGATAAACTGGAGCAAAGTGGTCCCTATCCAAAGGAGCTCGTAATTCACATTGGAGATAAATAGATCAGATTGGGGGATAATGGATGTGTGTATGTGTATATGTATGTATATATAGATGTGTGTGTGTATATATGTGTATGTATGTATTTGTGTGTGTGTGTATATATATATATATATGAGAGAGAGCACGCGTAATGGAACCATGAGCCATTAATATAGAGCTTTTAACAACAAATCATGCCAGACAAGATATCATGTGGCTGGAGAAACAGGTCCTTGTAGATTGCTGAGCAGGATCAGAGCCTTAGACTGTAAGCTTCTCAGTCTGGCACATGTATATTGTGTCTGAATAGTACCTAGCCCACTTTTGAGTACTTGATCCAAAATTTTCAAACTTGGGTCCCTAAAGTCAGGCATTAAGGGCCCTAAATAAGTAGCCTGATTTTTCAGAGATGCTGAGCACCCAGGTTTCCCGTTATTGATTTTTAGTGGGAGTGAATTCCATAAATGGAAACTGCCTGTTGAGAACACCATTATGCCTGGCACAAGCCAGTACTGTTATACATTTTGCTTTCATGAGCTAGTATAAAAAAATGGCATTAAATTCAGCATTTAAATACAGACAATAGCTACTCTTTATGTATTGTCCCTCCCACATACTTCTTCTCTTTGATGGCTCTGAGACAAGAAAACACATTAATTTTATTACTATTATTTAGGGCCAACAGCATGCTTGGCACTGCATAAAACACAGAATATGCAGTCCCTGTCCCAGAGAACTTGGCGTGAAATCTTGGCTCCACTGAAGACAATGTGACTTTTGGTATTCACTTCAATGGGGTCAAGATTTCTCCCTTTATCTAACCAGAAAGAGACAGAGAAGAACGACATGCTGAGACACCCAACAGAAGTGACTAGGATTTTTTTCTCCAAACATCATTCTTAGTGCTTTGATAGGATAATTTTAATGGCTATTCACATTCCTCTCTCCTTAAAATCATGAGATCATAAGAAAAGCAAAACTCTCTTCACTGCCAATCCTTCGAGTGAGTGAAAAAAGAAGTTATTTCTGCCGATAGAAAACTGTCAGTTGGCCATAAAAGTGGTAATGTTTCTCTGCACAACAGCATTTCCACCTGGGTCAAATAGGGGACTGAACATGTTTCTACTCTGGCATCCTAGATCTCTGATATTGAATCCTGAACTGGTGCTAAAATAATGCTGACAGACCCAGGGGCCAATGAAGATCTGACAGTTTGAGCTTCAGTATCTTGTCAACTTCCAGGGCTAGAAATAAATACCAAGCTATTTACCAGTTGGAACATTTACCTTTTATGTGATAGGTCTAGACATGAATGACACAAATATTCTTGATGTGCTTTGGTGTCTGGTGCTTTGCAAAATACCATATCTGGTCTTTTAAAAAAATTCTAATTTACCATTTTTTCTCTGTGAACTATGATGGGATTTTTAGTGATCAGTAATAACACTGAGAAGCCATCTTTATACTATCTGGAAGCCTAGAATACCAGCTTTCAAATGACATAACATAATAATCTTGAACTCTAGCAGACTGAAAGATTGGTGCTAAAATCAATGGCAGAGATGTATAAATGTAAAGGTAATTACAGTAGTGAAGTTAAGAAACTAGTAAACCTGTATGCTGAACCAGTGATCAGAAGAATTGGTCCCTGGTCACATCTGTGGTTTTGCCTAGGAGGAAAGGAGGAGAGGACAACATTTCTTGTTTATTTTATTTTTTTATAACTATGCAGAACTTTGGTTTGCCTGTGGATTTCTCCCTGGCTCAAATTCATGCCAGAAAATGAGCGCTGATTTCACACCACTCTGAAGAGTGTAACTCTCCTAGGATTCAAACAATGCTCACGCTTCAGGTTCTGGCAGGGGCTCTATTAATTATCTCTGTCCACCTTACTTCCATTCCAGGAAGGTCTGACTGTGGCTATTGAATGGTGTAGGGTTATTTGCAAAGTTTCCTGCTCTTTTCTCCCTTCTGAAAAGCTTGCCACCACTGTTTCTAGATCAAGCCATCAAGAGCAAAACTGAGTCTGATGAAAATTTTCCCTTGATGCTGACAGTCAAAAATTGAGTCTGAGAAGCCTGAATGTTAAGGAGCCAGTGTGTTAACGTGGTCCAATGCTTGTCTCCCTTAGCCAATCTGCGTTGGCACAGATTTGGCTCCCTTCCATTCTGAATAGTAAGTGTCCATACCCATATGGTGAAAAGCATCTCTTGGCACCATAAGTTATTAAAAGAGAGATGCTGTTCAGAACAGCTGCATCACAGGAACCCCAGACAAAACAAATTCCCTTCACACCTTCCTATTTTGGTCCCATACCAGAGACCTTCCTTTTAAATGGGCTCTTGGTCTTCTCTGATCCGCTCTGCTAATCTGCATACACTAAGCAGTAATCGATGACCTCCTGTCTTGCTCACTAATTTTTATGCTAATTTATGGATCTCGCTAATCCTTGTCTTCTTGCTGAGTGGCAACATTTATAATATGCTTGAGGATCTGCACCACCAGCTGTCCAGCTGGGCTCTGGAGCTGCTAGGCAATCCCCAGCTAGAGCTGAATTCTGTTCTTACCAAAGCTCCTGAGAAGTGGTGAAACTGTTGTCTGACTTATCTCGGTTAAAGTGCCGTTGTTGTTCGGCAGAAGAATTGGATTGTGGGGACAAGGATGCTTTTGCTACTGAAGGGATGATTACCATAGAGGAAGGTTATCTGCTAGCTCAGGAGGATGGTAACAGGATATGTAGCCTTTTGGTGGAAGGTCCTTGATTCAAATTCAGCCCAGGTCACTAGTAACTAAATTGTTCCTATCTGACTGTGTGGTGGCCTGTGTGTTGGGGTGGGTTTCAGTTCACGTCTTAGTGGAAAGGTGTCCTCGTGCTCACCATAACTGGCCCTAACTGTTCTTGTTGGCAGAGATGGCCAACCATTGAATTAACACAGGGACTAACCTTCTCTCCCTCTGGAGTGGGTCCTTTCGGAGCAGGTTGGTGTGGAGAAGCTAGCACCACCATTGCCTTGGATGTACCAGGTCTGGTGACAGACTAACAACACTGAACAATAAGGAGAGCCCCCGCCCAAGGGAGGGAAAGTTGGATGACCACTGCCATTTAGCTTGTGTAAGGCAGTATGTAGTAAACAGTGTTCAATGGAGCACTTGCTGGTGGTCTGCAGAGAGCTGGATGGTCATATGGCACCAGCTATTTGTTTTCTCCTAGTAAACTTCCGGTTTAAAAAGAAGCCCGAAGTACACTCGTTTCCTAATGTGAGTATTCTGTGTGAGGAGTTGCTATAGTTCCTGCAGGGATGTTTAGTGATGAAGAATAGGGCAATGACACATGGGAAGGAGGATGTCAAGAGGTAATCGCTGTAAAATGTGTCTGTACTATGGGAGCTTGAGGTACCCTGGTGTAACATGAAGCTGGTCTCAGGATGTGGGTTGAAAGGACTAGTGGAGAAGGAAGATGTTAGAGATTCCAGCTATCACGTGCACTGGGTTTGTATATTCTGATTGGCTTAAGTGTTTTAAATCTAATGCACAAAATCAGACATTTAAACTTCATAATATTGCTGAAAGTTAGAAGCTCCTGACTGATCATTCTCCAGCTCTTTTGCTAAGTGAGTCCTGTTTCTGTTCCCCATAGAACATGAGAAGGAAACCTGTTTAGTATAAAATTGTGTGTGTATCTCTGGGGTTTGTGATCCAGGATTGGGATTCAGGAACTCTGATACCCAGTGATACATGTGCTATGAACACTCATATTTGGGGTCGGGAAGGAATTTTCCTCCAGGGTAGATTGGCTGAGGCCTTGGAAGTTTTTCGCCTTCCTCCGCAGCATGGGACAGGGATCTCTAGCAGGAGGGTTCGCTGCCAATTGAAGTTACTAAAACACAGGATTTGGGGACTTCATTAGCAGAGTCAAGGAAAGGGTAGGGACGGTTTTGTGGCCTGCAGCATGCAGGGGGTCAGACCAGATGATCATAATGATCCCTTCTGACCTTAAAGTCTATGAGTCTATGAGGTAGAGGAGCTGCACCCAAAAACTGCTGCTTTCCACGTCTGAGGAAACAACCCAAACGTGCCTTTAGCTCCATGTTTCTAGTGCACCAATCATGATGACACCTAGATAACAAATACAAGCATGAAAAGTGTTCTGGAAACAGCACTTTCTCTGCATCTCCCTTGACAGGTCTTGCTCCTTCCTCAGCAGGAGACACCTAAGGGAGAAAGAAGAATCACCAGCTGAACTGACTCTGAGGAAGGGCTATGCAAAGGGGTATATCTTATTCTGACTCCTTTGGAGCCCAAGGCATGAACTCCTGATCTCATGCAGCCACCCCTGCAAGCTTTGTTCTGGGTACAGTTAGCTCCCTCTGTACTCATCCTAGTATTCTAAAGGAGGCAGGGACAGGAACAGGATTGGATTCTCTTACTGGTTCAACCCAGCCCTAAGGAAACAGTCACTGGCCCTGTTCCGCCACGTCTGTGAAGATGATAAAAGCTCTGCCCCCATTTTCTGCTGGGGGAAGGGTGTGGCACACAAATGATACTAGATACCTGCCTTTGGGTTTTATATTTTGTGCCCTATGAAACTGCTCTATATGCATGTCTGTTGGACCAAGCAAGCACCACACAGTATCTTGCTCTGTAATGGTGTCCAAGAGATGGAAGAAAGACTAGGTCTTAGGTACTCTTGAAAAACATACCCAAGTGCCTAAGTCACATTGACTTTCAATGAGACTTTGGCCATGTCTACACTACGAGATCTACAGCAGCGCAGCTGTGGTGCTGTAGTGATTTCAGCATAACCCTGTGATGTATTTGCAGCCTGCGGTGATGGAAGGGGTTTTTCCGTCAATGTAGGAACACCCCTCCTCAAGCAATGGTAGTTAGGTCTATGACTGCATTCTTCCATCAGCCTAGCTGTATCTACACTGGGGGTAAAGTTGGCATGGTGATGATGCTAAGTGGTGTGGATTTTTCACACTCCTGAGCTCCATAGTTATGTTGACCTAACTTTTAAGTGTAGGCCAGGCCTGCGGCTCCTTCGGGCCTAAACACCAGATTTTTACGAAGATATTTAGGTATTGTGTAAACCCCACAAGGTGTTTACCTCCATCTTTATGTGCCTAGATACCATTATAAATATGGCTCTAAGTCACTTTGGAAAAGAGGACTTAGGCTTCCAAGTCACTTAGGCGCTCTTGCAAATTTTATTGCTTAGCTTGTCCATCCAATAACCCAACTCAGGGGTGCAGGATTGTTCCCTAAAGTCTCTCCGTCTCGCCATTGCTTTTTCCAGTGTTCGTGTGGTTTCTCACCTTTGTGAAATTATTTCACACCCTGGGGAGACCATTTCAATCTAGATTTCACTGCTAGGAAGTTTTTTCTAATATGGAGTGTAAGTTTTCAATTGCTTAATTTCACCTTGTTCCTTCTAGCTTTACCTGCTTGCACTGCCCTAAATTCCTCCCTCTTGACTATTAAACCTACCATGTTCCCCCTTAGTCATCATAGTCCAGCCAACCAGATTTAGCTTTTTTAATCTTTCCTCCTAAATTAGTCCCACCAAGCTCTTAACCATTTTTGTAGCTCTTCCCTCAATTCTACCCTTTGCTGAAATGCCCAGAAGTGAGTTTGCTATGCCAAGTGTAGTCCCACCAGAGTCATGGAGAGAGGACTTACCACCTCCCTGCTATATGATATGATGCCTCTGCAGCCAGGCAATCCCAAACTTCATTGCTTTTTGGTCATTCTTTTGTACTGCAAACTTGCATCTAATGTCACATCTTTGTCCACTCTTGCCCAGAGGTGTCTAAGCATTACTGATTACAGTCTTCTTTCTCCCACTGAACCTTGGTTGCTGTTGATTTTTTCCTTGCTTTATTTCCTGCCCACTGTTCTTAAAGTCCCTTTGGATCATCTCAGTTGGAGTCTTCAGTTCTTTACAATCTTTTATGAATTTCACTAATGTGCTGTTTCCCCCACACCCTTTTTCAGATCTGAGTTTAAGGGTGGGTTTGAAGGAAATTAGATTTGTACACACTTGCATTTTTTTATGACATATAAATTCCTGAAGTGTTTTCTCCTCCCACCCACAAAAATTCCTTCTATCTTTCCCCACCACTAGAAATGAACATCAAGTCTTGTTTGCCATGGCTTTTACAGAAGGATTCCTTGGATAATTCTTCTTAGCATATGCACAATGTGCCTCAGGTGGCACATGACCAGGATTCATCACCAAATTTGGTCCACTGGTTGGATCACTAGCTTCCCTGGCCCAGGGTGGGTACTGACGGGGAGTACAACAATGTGGACTGAGAGTTTTCTCTGCTTTTCATTGAAAAGACAGAGAAATTGAATTCTTTTCTCCCAAGTGTGTTACCAAAAAAAAACAGATTTAAACAACTTAAATAAAAAAACACTTCTCATTTCAGCTTCTCAGGTTTCATTTCTTTGGTATATCTATCCTAACCCTGGTAGTTCTCTAGTCCTCCAGAGAATCTTCCAGGGTAAGTGAGACCTGAATTATAATGTAATGAAGAAAAAGCAAACCCCACCCACACTTTGTTTTTCTTGAGGGGTGGAGGGCAACCTTTCAAACCTTCATTATAACTCATAGAACAATTAAGGACATCCCCCCATCTGTTCCCGTTTCCATATAACTTTGAACCATTTCGTACTGGTAAGTTGGGAACAGTTTGATGCCAGAACTTAAGTTCCAATCAGACTTCAGCAGCACAAATATTCACTTGAGAATGTGAGCTCTGAAATGATGTGAACCAGGAATTCCCACCTCCCACTGCATGGTTAGATATTATGGTGATTTGAGTTGACAGTGATGGAGGCTATTGAAAGACCAGAGAGAGAGAGAGAGGGAGAGGTGTCTTTTACATAAAACAGTAGGGGAACCATGTTTATTGCCACTTTCACTGTCACTGGCGTCTTTGAAAGTGTAGAGTAAATTTGCAGCTGTGTATTGCTCCTTCAGGAAAAAGCAGACCAGGAGCTGTAAAGAATATGAGACTTTCCAACTAGGCCAGTAAATAAGTTGCTATAATATGCCAGGTTAGGGGCCAAAGGGTCTGCTATGTTAGGCCTAGAGAACAGAACCTGCTCTTTAAGCCTTTAACCACATGGGGGCACCAAAGCATCACATTTCCAGCCATAGCATTCCATTATGCTGTGCTCAAGAGGTCACTTATGAGAGAGAGCATTGGGTTCTCAGCACAGGGAAGTGTGCTGGAAGAGGACAATGGCTTGTGCTGTGCAATCCACACTCTCAATAGACATTTTACTGATTATTATTCCATGTGGGGAGTGTAATTGGATTCCACATAGGAGGACTGTGTAAAATGTGTATCTCCTCTGTCACTAATTACTCCCTATAGGTGATTAGAATTCTTGGCGATGGGCACATTAAAGATTGATGCTGGCTAAGGATGGAAGTGGCTCCATAAACCACCAGCAGCAGCTGTAATGGCCCAGGAATGGGTTCTTGGCACCTACTATTGTGTGGTTAGTTCCAATATGTACCCAGTTACTGCTTATTCTTTGTGCTCCGTGCAGTTTTGCCGTGATATAACGAAGCCCACCTTTTATTTGAAGGTGTGATGTCTGCCTTTTGGTAACTTACCCAGTAGGAGAGAAACTAGATTATCCCCATCAAACCTTCTATAATCAAACCAATGAGTACAGAGCTACCATTGGTCAGTAATGGCTGTGTCATTGTCAAAATGATATATGCACTGTCGTATTGATGTATTTGACATATGCATGTCAAAATGCACGGTTTCCTTTCAAGATACCCCAGACTCCTGCCCTATGATTAGTCCTTGTGCACTATCACCCTTCAATGCCATGATTAAAAACCATTAGTCAGAAATCTGGAGGAGGAAAACCAAACTCATGAGTAACAAAAAGCAACGCTCTCCATGGAGTAAAACAGCCACTCTATGCAAATGGGTTGCATAGGATCCTCCATTCATAAATATACGTATATTGCAGATAGTGGTGCAAGTTCATCCTCTGTGAACTCTGTTGGTGTCGGTGCTACAGAGAAATGCGGCCCAACACGTCTTCCACATGTTTGGTGCGGTGTAAACTGTCTGCACATAACATCTTAAATCCGTGTTTTTCTAGCACTTTTTTCTGCTCAGACTGAATGTTTTCTGCAGAGTTAATGTCTGTGCCCCTAGAACACAGGGTATTACAAATACAATAAAGAAGTTTTGAAAATAATTTGTTTAAATAAAAAAGTTGTGCGCCAATTCAATCCCAGTAAAGACTATTGAGTCACTAAGGAGGGGAGCTCTTCTTCTGCTCGGTGAGAAGAGCTAACCACAACAGCTGGTGAGGCAGAATAAATTGCTGAGTGGTGGTAGCTGTTGAGCAAGCTGCAAGTGGGAGTTGGAGTGGGGGATGTTTGGATGTGAATGACCTTGTGAATGAAGTAGGAACTCAGTGTAACGGGTTGGATCACAGAAACCGGTCCTGTGGTTTCGGCGGCGGGTACGCCGAAGGCATGGGACCGGCGGACCTCCCACAGGCATGCCACCGAATCCATGTCACCAGCGGACCACCAGCAGGCATGCCACCGAAAGCCTCCTGCCTGCTGTGCTTGGGGCAGCAAAAAACATAGAGCCGCTGAGACTGCCTGAGTGTCTGATTGCATATGTAGTACAAGCTACTGGTTGTGACAGCAAGCCACGTTCTCTGTAGCCTTCATTGAAATACTGTGTTCATCACCTTCTTGTTACCATATCTTAGTGGGTTTGTACTAAAGAGAGACCCTGCTGCAGTCCTGTGCACCCACAGACGTGGCTCATCGCTGAGGGCCTCATAGCTGTTGCTGTGACTTTCAACACTGCTCCTTGGCAGTCATCTGTATTCCCATAACAAAGGCTGGCCAGTTGGAACCTGGGAGTCACTGACTTTGTGATCCTTCCTTGCCCTTTGCCCTTTCTCTCTTCCCGGTTTAATGGTATTAGTACTGATTTAATAGCATTAACTTTTTAAAAGTCTTTCTCAGACCATCCAGCTCCCACTGGCCCATGTCACCAGTTCTAAGCCATCCTAGCTCAAGGCAGCAACAGCCTCTTCTTGCTCGTCTGTCCTGGGGCTGGAGTGAATGGGAGGCCTGGCCTAGCCACAGCTGCTAAGTGCTATATACTGTCCAGTGTTTGTACAAAGTAATTTGCAGGGGGACAAGGAAGATGATGCATCTACTATAGTAGGACAGAATCTGCTAGGAGCCTCCCCTGACTAAGGCTTTTCTCAAATCCCTGTCATTTGGCCCATAGGGGATGTGTGGATGGCTCCAGTTGTTGGTAATGGGGTCCCTGGCTAAGCATGTGAGAATAAGGAGAAGTTACCTTCTAGGGATAATTAGATATTTGTCTGCTGTCTGAGCACCAACACATTCATCACAGCTGTGCTGCCCTCTGTTTTCCTAAATCCCTGAAGGTCTTCTCCTTACTTGGGGCTGACTAGTGCTGCCACAGGGAAGGGTTTATTTGGGGCCCTTGCTATGAGTTAGTTGGTTTGTGTTAACTGTGTTCTGTAATGAGTGCTAAAGCTTGCCTGAACGGAGTGTGTTTCTGTCTATTGCCCAGATACCTCTTCTTTCACCCATTTCTTTTACATGGGGTGGACGATGAAAACTGCCTGTTGTCATGGGAGAGCGATTTCATATGCAGAAGTGAAATGCAGGACTGTGCATTTAAGGTAGCAAGGCCTCCTATTGTATTTTCTACCTTGTCTAGGTTCTTTTACTGCAGTCATCATGGTGTCTGAGCACCCTCTGGGATATTTACTTTATATATGAAGCCAGATCTCCTGAACAGGTTCAGCTGGGTAAGGGCCACTAACCAGTGCAGACCAAAAGGGATTCAGAGTGGGATCTCTATTACTTGCTGCATTCTATTTCCTAGGATACATTTTTTGCTTTTTGTTAAATATATTGTTGGAGCAGGGATTTGTTCCTTCCAGACACTTGGCTTCCTCTCACATGGATATAAAACCTTTAACTTTTAAGATGCTGGTGTACATCCAACCTCGTTACGGCTTGGGAATTACCCTGTGATGGCTATTAGGCCTCTCTGAAATTCATTTGATGGGCCTCAGTCCTGTCCTAGTGGATAGTGTCTGGATCAGAAAAAATACCATCACAATTGGCACTAACGGGCCCCCTCGATAGTAGTCTTGGCAAAGAGGACCAGGACTGAATGGACCATTATGTAACTGGATGCTTCAGTTGTGATTTGAAGTCTGAAAGTTTAAATAAATGGAGACTAAACTCCCCGCTCAACCGTAGAGATGGCCCTTTCAGAACAGCAAAAGTGACTTTCTAAACCAGGGGTGGCCAACCTGTGGCTCCGGAGCCACATGTGGCTCTCCAGAAGTTAATATGTGGCTCCTTGTATAGGCACCGACTCTGGGGCTGGAGCTACAGGCGCCAACTTTCCAGTGTGCCGGGGGGTGCTCACTGCTCAACTCCTGGCTCTGCCACAGGCCCTGCCCCTACTCCACCCCTCCCCGCCCCCTTCTGAGCCTGCCATGCCTTTGCTCTTCCCCCTCCCCCTCCCTGAGCCTCCTGCATGCCACGAAACAGGTGATCGGGAGGTGTCGGGAGGAAGCAGGAGGTGCTGATCAGCGGGGCTGCTTGTGGACCGGAGGCACTGGGAGCTGGTGGGGGGCAGCTGATAGGGGGGCTGCTGGCATTTTACTATGTCTTTGGCAATGTACATTGGTAAATTCTGGCTCCTTCTCAGGCTCAGATTGGCCACCCCTGCTCTAAACTGAATCCTTTTTCTTTGACAGACCTGCTCCCTGCACATATCAGGGTAACTTCTCCTGACATTGCAGACTAAAGACAGATTTACTGCTTTTTACTCCAGTGAGCCCCACAGAACCGGTGCAACTACAGGGATGAGCCTGGATTCTATTCTGACTCACACACCAACAGAATTGTTAACTGTGTTTTGACTGCAGAATCTTTATTGTTGCTGATGGGTGAGATCATGGACAAAACCCAGCTAGATTCCTGGATTGCAGGCAAGCTTGCAGGGTTGGCAGTTAGATAAATCGACTTTACTCATAAACTAGGCACATTGGATATAAACTAACAGAGCCAATAAATAAACACAGACCAAATATATACTGGTTTTTGCAAAGTCACTTTTCAGAATTGAAAGGACTGTTCAGACAGGCTCAAAGTAAGTGGAGGCTAATTTCATCCCTTGATCCCTTATTACTCTGGATCAGACTTCTTTGAATTCTAAGCTATAGTGGTGGCTCTTCAACTTCTGTTCTCCAGGCTACTTTTACAAGTGACTTTTTTAAAAGTTCTGATTTTTCGGAGTCTAAAAACGAATGAAATCATTTGCAGGATACACAGTGAAGCTGCTCAGTATTTGAACTTGTGCTTTGGAATGGTGAACAATGAAGATTTATGGCATCCTCTTTTCTTGTTCACCATATGTGAAAACAAACTAGATCGGTACGAATGCTTTCTGTACCAACCCATAAAATACTTACAGTATTTTCATAGTAACATATTATGAATGAAGTGAAGCAGGATTTCTCCCTAAAAATCTTATCTTATATCTGTGAATTGGTGAAAGACCTCCATCTGCAACCGATTTATGGCTGTGAGTGTTTCACTAGCAGTTAATCTGGTCAATAGTGTAAAAAAAATGAAGGCTCTAGCGATTATCATTATTAGTCCAAAGAGGCCAGTATCTTCAGATAATGAGAGTCTCAAGCCTGCTCCCTAGAAATCCTGGCCTTTCTGGTCACGCTTTTCAAGCTCTCTTGCTTTGGTATTCCAGATCTATTTTAAAAAGGCTAGCAAACAAAAACAAAGGCTGTAGCAGAGAAGCTGAATGAATTCTTTGCACCAGTCTTCACTGCAGAGGATGTGGGGAAAATCCCCACAGCCGAGCCATTCTTTTTAGGTGACAAATCTGAGGAACTGTCCCAAATTGAGCTGTCAATCGAGGATGTTTTGGAACAAATCGATAAATGTAACAGTAAAAAATAAGTCACTAAGGCCAGGTGGTATTCACCCAAGAGTTCTGAAGGAGCTCAGATATGAAACTTCAAGAACTAACTGTGGTATGTGACCTATCACTTAAATCAGCCTCTGTACTGATGACAGGAGGGTAGCTAATGTAACTTTTTTTTTTTTTTTAAAGGCTCCAGAGGTGATCCTGACAATTACAGGCCAGTAAGCTTAATTTCAGTATCAGGCAAATTGGTTGAAACTGTAGTAAACAACAGAATTATCAGACATACAGATAAACACAGTATGTTGGGGGAAGACGTTTGGGCCTTTGTAAAGGGAAATCATGCCTCACCCATTTCTTAGAATTCTTTGAGGGTATCAACAAGCATGTGAACAAGGGTAATCCACTAGATTTAGTATACTTGGACTTTCAGAAAGCCTTTGACAAGGTCCCTCACGAAAGACTCTTAAGCAAAGTAAGCAGTCATGGGATAAGAGGGAAGGTCCTCTCACGGATCGGTAACTGGAAAAAGATAGGAAACAAAGGGCTGGAATAAATAGTCAGTTTTCACTATGGTAAATAGAGAGGTCCTGAAGGATCTGTATTGTGACCAGTGCTGTTCAACATATTCATATATGAACTGGAAAAGGGGGTGAACAGTGAGGTGGCAAAGTTGGCAGATGATACAAAACTACTCAAGATAGTTAAGTCCAAAGCTGACTGTGAAGGGTTACAAAGGGATCTTACTAAACTGGGTGCCAGGATAACAAAATGGCAGATGAAATTCTATGATAAATGCAAAGTAATGCACACTGGAAAACATAATCCAAACTTCACGTACAAAATGTTGGGGTCTAAATTAGCTGTTATCACTCAAGAAATGGATTGTGGATAGTTCTCTGAAAACATCTCCTCAGTGTGCAGCGGTAGTCAGTCAAGCTAACAGAATGTTAAGAAACATTAGGAAAGGGATAGATAATAAAAACCCAAAATATCAAAATGGTACTATATAAATCCATAGTATGTCCCTATCTCGAATACTCCATGCAGTTCTAGCCCTCCCCGCCCCATCTCCAAAAAAGATATTTTATAATTTGGAAAGGTAGAGAGAAGGGTAATAAAAATGATTAGGGGTATGGAACAGCTTCCATATAATTAGAGAAGAAAAAGACTGGGACTGTTCATCTTAGAAAAGAGACAACTATGGGGGATTATTTTAGAATCACAAATAGTATGGAAAAAGTCAATAAGGAAGTGTTATTTACTTCTTCACATAGCACAAGAACTAGGGGTCACCTGATGAAATTAATAGGCAGCAGGTTTAAAGTAAACATAAGGAAGTACGTCTTCATACAACACACTGTCAACCTGTAGAACTCATTGCCAGGGGATGTTGTGAAGGCCAAAAGTATAACTGGGTTAAAAAAATTAGGTAAGTTCCTGGAGGATAGGGTTCATCAATGACTATTAGCTAAGATAGTCAGGGACACAACCCCATGCTCCAGGTGTCCCTAAACTTCCAACTGGCAGAAGCTGGAACTGGATGACGGGTTGGATCACTCAATAAATTGCTCTGTTCTATTCATTCCCTCTGAAGCACCTGGCATTGGCTATTGTAAGAAGACAGGATACTGGGCTAGATGGACCACTGGTCCGACCCAGTATGACCATTCTTATGTTCTAAAACCCCAACGGTTTATTTGTATTGCAGTAGCACCCAGAGGCCCTACTCCTGACTGAGGCCAAGATCTCAGCAGGATTCTGAGAAGGACTGGACATTTTTATGGATAACAAGAATATCCAAATAAATAAGTATAAACATTTTTTAAATCAAGGGTTATGGAAACCCTCATGCTTCAAGGCACACAATGATCACGAAGTATTGCAGGTTCAAAGAAAAATTCCTCTGGGGACAAATTATCTCATTAACTGCTTCTTGTAGGGCATCTTGCACCTTCCTCTGAACCATCGGGTGCTGGCTGCCATCAGAGTCAGGATACTGACCTAGGAGGGCCACTGGTCTGATTCTGTATAATGAGGCCTATACTGGGAGCTGGGTACACACATAAAGGACACCATCCCTGCCCCAAACAGGGATGTTATTCTGAGAAGGGTGCAGAGGCAGTACTGGAGTTTGAGTCCAGGATCTCCTGTTTATTCTGGCTCTGATATTTACCTCTACTAGCTAAGCCTGAATAAAAGCACTCCCTCATTAATACAAATCATTTTTCACTCGGAAACAGTAAAATAACAGATTTAAATGCCTGCGGCACTGTCTTCCTAGAGAGACTGTTCCCCCCCCAAGAGAAACTCATCACTTTCCATGATATATAATCCTCCTCCTGGAAATAGGGGTAGAACCTGGGTCTCCTGACTCTCCATTCAATGCCACTAAACAATGCCGCTTCTCCATAGGATCTGCAGTACTCAGGTATTACGCTGATGGAGTGCTGTATAAGCACCTTGATGGAGAAAGCTCAGCAAGTCTGTGGTTCTGAATTTTATTTGTGCGACGGGGAAAAACACCAAACACTGATAATGTAAACAACAAAAATCCTTCACCTCTTCTGCCTCCACTAAAGCTACCACAGCAGGGGGCTGCCTGACTTAAGTGGCTTGTTCTGCATCTGTTTTTGGTGGAAGCGAGGTTTCTTACAGCTGTGGTAGAGGGCGGAGTCTGCAGTTGCTTCAGATATGGCCAAAGGAGAACTTGTCATGTAGAAGCAATGCAACACAGCTCTTTTCCATATATTATGTAATAACTCTGTTCAGGGCTCTATATCTCTGATCCGAGTTCCATTCACACTCCCCTTGCCCTCTCTCCTCCACAAATAATACCTGCCTCCATACTCCTTTCATCTCCTCTTCTTCCTCACAGGAGTTTTCATGCCTCCTTCCATACTGTCCTGTATGCTTGGAATGCCCTCTCCAAGTTTGTTCTCTTAATTCATTCCTATCCTTCCTAAACACTCATTTCTGCCATGAAGCCAGTGAGACCTGAAGGAGAGAACAAGAAATTTTAAACACAACTGCACCAAGTCACTGGGATCTTACCATTGTCCTCCTCTTTCCTCTCCACCTCTTTTTGCATGTGCGTGGCCGTCACTTGAGAGTGCATGATTTCTTCTCAGTAGAGATTGACCCGGGGTTTTTGCTATGAGGCACCTAGAGTACTTGTAAGTGTTTGAAAAATATTTATTAATGCAACAACCCTCTTTTGTTCGGTCTTTGACTATTTTGGTAGCAGCCCCTATTCTGCTTAGATTTGACTATCTGCATTTGGCCTGTGGCAGACCTGTTTCCTTTGACAATTTTCTTGGCTGCAATAGAACTAATGACTCATGTGAAGGCATTCTCCATATTGGAGGTTTCACACCCAACATAACCATCACATGGAGTAAGTAAATGTAGGTTTTGTTAATTGTTAGAATCACCTTTTGGGGACCTATAGTAGAAAAGTCTCCTTTAAAAAAACAAACAACTTTTTCCTCTAATCAGTGATCCATAAAAAAATGAGTGAACCAAATTTCAAGACTGTAGCTCAAAAGGGCATTTGAGCTATTGAAATCCAATATGAAAGTCTGACCTCTGATGGAAAGGTCAATACTGTACTGGGATAATAAATGAGCACACCAAATTTTGAGATTCTACTCAGTGAGAACATGGAATTTAATATAGTTCTATTCTATGTGATATAAGATTAGCCCCATTTTGTAAACGCAGAAAGCAAGGCAGAGAGGTTTAAGAGATTTGCCTAAGGTCACAGAAAAGGCTTGTGTCAGAACTGAGATTAGGATTTGGGAATCCTTTGGTTGAAGTCCTTTGTTCAGGCCATACATCTTGCATCTTAGCATGAAAATGATTAAAATAATATTCTAACATCTGATCCTATAAAATAGTAATGGACATATCTAAACCACGTCACAGTGTGTGCAGATAAGATGTTACTTTCATATGGATTAGCTGATTTCCCCCCAGCCTGGACTTTCTCAGTCTGATCGTCACATATCATTTTAAGAGTTAACCCCATCTCCAGCTGCAGCTATTCGTTATCAGCCCCTTTGCCTGTACCACTTCCATTTGTAATTTAAACACCCTAATTTAATAGGTTTGTCTCATTATTTTGATTAATCATATTAACTCATACTAATTAAGAGATGGATTTAGGTAATGACAGAGGTTAATGGAATCAGTTTTCACTTTCCCCTGTTTTTCCAGGTTTGGAGGGAAGAGGCAGGGTAGAAGGGGAAAATAAAAAGAGAGGCTGGAAAGAATGAAAAAGAGAAACTATTGGGGGGAAAATCGCAGTTGGCAATCAGAAATTTCCTGCTAATTGAATGTCTGATTTTATTAATGATGAAATTTATAAAGGTCCTTAAGAAAAGAAAAGAATTTAGCCAGTTCAGCAGTTAAGTGTGAAAATTAACTAACTCTGAGATAAAAGTTAAAAATATCCATTTTCTTTTCTAAAAAAAAAAAAGAGGGGAAAAAAAGCCTTGTGTGATATTTCATTCCATTAAAGCTTTAGTTTCCTTTGCCTTGTACTGCCAAATGGCTGGGGGCTTGCAGAGAATAAAATGCCCTGGATGACTGTAGATTTGCAGACCGTAGAGGGTAGCAAGGTAATGCCTGGGTCACCAAGTTCAGCCATAGTGCTGATTCTCCCTGACACTACCCCCAGTGAGATGTTGATCTAATTGTTTTGGGAAGGTTTACAGCTATGACGCCTATTCTCTGGTTCTGCCTTAACACACCTGTCCCTCTTATACCCAGGAAAACAGACACCCAAACACAGTGTGAAACTCCGTATGAATCCTGCACCGGTGCTGTGCACTGCAGTTCCAGATGAACAAAGGCATCAAAGATTAATCCTTTACATATTGACATCCTTCCAAGACCAGGGTCCTGTGATTATTACTCCTGGGGGTCCAGCAGCACATTGATCTTATTCACTTCTACCCTGTACCTGTGTTGTCTTTTATGCCTGTGCAAAGTAAGGGTAAAATGCTACCATTCTGATATGGGAATGTTTTACATCCATTCTGCCCAAGTGTAAATGACAACACAAGGGGCAAGTCAGAGAAGAACTCTTATAGTTTGTGCTCTATGCTGCTTTAATTGGCCTGATTGCTTGGATACACATTTGAGTGCAAAGCACATTTGTTCTCATTGGGGTTCCTTTTCCATGAAGAAAAAACATGGTTCCAGGTGCTCATGTTACTGGGATCTCCAGACTCAGATTTCCTCATTTGCAGTGCAGCCCTCTCTGTGCCATTATTATATTAGTGCATGAAACAAGCAGAGCAATGCTCCTTAGACCCATTCCTCCATCTTCCCTCCCATTGTCTCAGTCATCTTCACATCCCACGAGGAAATTCACCAGGTGGCCTGATGATAACACAGAGTAAATGGAATGAGTTCACAAGACAAAACACAGCACTTGCCCTCCCTAGGCTGGGGCCGGAGCATTCAATACATAGGTGGGGTAGTCAGTGAGCAGTTAACACTGGTTTTACCATCCTGTGAAAAGGAAATGGAAAACACTTCCCTTCTTTCGAAAGCTTTCATCTCTTTATAGAACATCCCATAAGAAACTGAGTTATTGTGTAAATGCTCAAAACACCAAAGTGAAGGTTTAACTCTTTGTGAGAGAGAGAAGAGTGTTTCTTTTCAAAGTGATAAAGGACAATTACCTGTTCCGTAACTGGCGTTCTTCGAGATGTGTTGCTCCTGTCTATTCCACATTCCGCCCTCCTTCCCCTCTGTCGGAGTTGTCTGGCAAAAAGGAACCGAGGGTGGGGGGAGAGCGCAGTTCCCCATATATCATGATATAGAGGTGCCACTCCAAAAGTCGCAGCGGTGTTCCCCCAGTACGGGTACTGCTAAGGGAAAAATTTCCAGCACCGGTGCACGTGGCGGGCACGCACACCTACTGTGGAATACACAGGAGCAATCACTCGAAGAACTGCTCATTCAGTTCCAGTTATGTAGAAAGTGAAAATAAAGACTTAAAATGCTGAAAAGGCAGCCATTAATTTAAATTAATAAGAACATAAGAACGGCCATACTGGATCAGACGAAAGGTCCATTTAGCCCAGTATCCTGTCTTCTGACAGTGGCCAATGCCAGGTGCTTCAGAGGGAATGAATAGAACAGGTAATCATCAAGTGAACCATCCCCTGTTGCCCATTTCCACCTTCTGGCAAACAGAGGATAGGGGCACCATCATCTGCCCATCCTGGCTAATAGCCATTGATGGACCTATCCTCCATGAATTTATCTAGTTCTTTTTTGAACCCTGTTATAGTCTTGGCCTTCACAACATCCACTGGCAAAAAGTTCCTCAGGTTGATTGTGAGTTGTGTGAAGAAATACTTCCTTTTGTTTGTTTTAATGTACCTTGATATCCAGAACAACATATTCATATAAAAACTTTCAACATCCAAATCACAAAGTTGCTTTGTTAACAAATACGTAATTTATCCTGAAGTATCTAAATGCGCTTTACAAATCTTTCTCAAGAAGGACTTCATCCACCAATGAAATTTATTTTTATTATTTCTTATTAATTTGTAGTATCGTAATGCCTAAGAGCCCTAATAATGAACCAGAACTCCATTGTGCTAGGCAGTGTACAAACATTGAACAAAAAGTTAACCACCTGTGGACTGGAAAGTATGTGGAGTAGCTGTTGTTGTGTGTGGTGTCTGCAGAGGCTAGAAGGTGACTCTCCATGTGGGAATGCTGGGCTCTGTGATTGCTATACTCTCTCTCTTAACTATAACAGCTGGACTTTGAAACTTGTTTCCAAATAGTCATTGAGGTGCATGGTGAACATGTAAGGGGGAGGGATAGCTCAGTGGTTTGAGCATTGGCCTGTTAAACCCAGGGTTATGAGTTCAATCCTTGAGGGGGCCATTTAAGGATCCAGGGTAAAAATCAGTACTTGGTCCTGCTAGTGAAGGCAGGGGCCTGGACTCAATGACCTTTCAGGGTCCCTTCCAGTTCTATGAGATAGGTATATCTCCATATATTATGATGAAATATTTGTAAAAGTTTTTCATGAAGAAAATTAACCAATTAAAAAAAAAAGACCAGCTCTAGTTATTATATTTGTGTTTGAAGTAATAATAAATATAGAATTACAAGTTGACAGACAAGGGTACCCTTTGGCTTATTGTGACTATCAACCTTGGTTACTGCAGTGCATTCGCACGCCTTCAACAATTTTTTTTGGCTGAAAACTGTTAAACTGATGATCTCAAATGAGTTTAATTTCTCCAGACTGGAAGCCTCATACCTAATTTGACTGCCACACAGAAGAAATTTTAATATAAATTTTGTAAATTGTTTTATTACCTTCTAGTGAGCTATTGAAATATTGAACTCTGAATTTGAGATTTTTCCACCCACACAGTTCTCCTTGCAGGATTGGGAACTAAAAGTTGATCCTTTCCTGGGACTCAGAGACTGGAACTATTGGAACAGTATATGTGTCAGTTGGGGGTGCTTGATAACTGCATGAGTTCTGGTGTATTCAAAGGTAAAGGAGCTTCAACTGGATATTCATGGCTCATTATTTTTACTTTTAATGCCAGTTACTAGAACCCAAGTCTGAGGTTCAGCATTCCATGCAGTCATTTGCTTTTGTTAGCTAAGGATTTGAGTGTACAATCCAAAATATGTGCATTGTCAGGAAATCCTAAGTGGGGAAGAATTGGTTATAATTCTAACCATTAACTGAAAATAGATAAAGGTAGAGAAAAGTGTAAGCAGGGTCTGAATGAGTTCTCCCCTGACAGCTAACTGGGACGGGGAAAAAATTCAGGAGCAAACTGTATTTACATGAACACACCTACTCTGCCAAGGTTTCCAGCAGACAGAGTTGTGTTGCTCAAAGTGATCAATTTTGGCTGGTGTTGGGTTACAAATCACTTTAGTACTGAATGCAGGGGTAGTGAAATGTTGTTATCAATGTTGTTGTCTTTATTGCATGAATAAAGGGGAGCAGAACTGTGCTTAACTTGTCCCAAATGAGGGGGTCACCCTCAACTGAAAGGACCTCATTAAACCAGGGGCTTGAATGCCAGACCCCTGTGAAAGTAAGAGGCATGGGGACAGGTGTCCCAGCCAGGAGGTGTGGATGCTCCCTAAGGGTCCCTGGTCTGGTTTAATCTGTTCCTCCCCAGTGTTCAATGATCAAGCTAAATAGGCTACATTAGAAGCCTTTGCTATTTTAAGTGCTTAAATGAGAGCTGAAATCACTTGTGGTGGGACAGTGTTTCTGCCCAGCCTGCTAAAAGCTGAAAACCACTAAGAGTCTGACCTTCAGAGGTCACAGCAGAGAAGTAGGTGGAAACATAAGATAACTGAAAGTTGGCCTGCAGGAGCGGCCAACGGGAGCAAGGAACAGGTGACCAGTGGGAGCGGAACGAGCGGATGGTGGCGTGGCCAGTGGAGAGAAACGAGCAGCTGACAGGGCAGCCAGCAGAGCTAAACATCAGTTGGTGGGGCGGCCAGCCAAAGCAAGTGCTCAGATGGTGGAATAAGCAAGGTGCCTTCATCCCCGGGTGGGAGGTGAACTTATACAGATACACCTCTGAACCCTGGGTCCTCACTGACCAAGGACAACCACTGTGAGTGGGGTATGGTAAGGGAGCAGAGAGGGGCACAGAAAAGGAACTTTTGTTTGTAGAACTCAAGGACATGAGGCACAAAGCACTGCCCCACGCACTCTGGAGTGGGTGTTCTGCTCACAGTTTTAGGATTATGAATCCTGCTTGTGGCATTTTCCCAAATTAATGTTGGGTGACTTCCCTCCTTTCATTAAAAGTTGCTTTTCTATATTCAGACTATGCGCTTGCGAGAGGGGAAGTATTGCCTTTCAGAGTCGCCCAGGGATAGTGTGTAATTTTCCCAGATTACTGGGTGGGGTCTCGAGCGAGCTCTGTGTTGTATTGTTGAAAAGGAACCTTAGATATTGAACCCGGCCCTGGTTGCTGCCGGCTCCACCTGGCAGAAGGGTTACAAAAGCAATGATAAAACAACATTTTCCAATTGATTCTGATTTAATTTATCCTGATTTTTATATTGGTGTAAAATCAGTGGACCTACTCCTGGGGTTTACAAGTGTGAGATTAGAATTTGGTCCTATGTGTGTTTTTTCTAACATGTATGTGAGTATTCACATATCTGTGTGGGCACCCTGTACATCTTTGTCCATGCATATGCATGTGTATATATTTCCCAGTAGCAGACTGCATCATTCACTTCCAAACCCAGGATGCATTCATTTTCATAACTTTTTGTTCCATTACAATATTAATGGGACTATCAATGGGAGAGGACAAGGGAAGCATTTTTAATGTTTATCTGACAGTTGCAAATTTCACTTGAGGTTGTTTACTGAAATCTGATTGTTGGCAAAGAGGACTAGGAGAGGCAGCAAGATGAATGGGATCACAGGAAGAAGAGATGTATTTATGGGCCTTCCCAACACCCTCTAAGAGTAATAAAAAGTCCTATCTTACCCCTCCTCTAGCAAGTCTTAAAAAGTTTTAAACAGTGAGAAATGAGGCATTGTTTTAATTAACTTCCATCTAATCCAGGTGGCCTGTTTGAAGTGAATCATATTGCATTTATATCTCTGTCAATTACAAATTAGATGAGACCTCTGTGGACATGTTCACTCCCTCCTTCCTTTTTCCCTCTCTTGTACTTTGTGCAGGAGAAAAGTGAGTGATAAAGACTGTCCTCTTCTGGATGATCCTGCCATATAATGACATCCTGGGTACCACATTACTGTCATGGCTACCACTCTTCTGCCCTTTAACTATAGGACTGGAGTGATTGATTGAAGGCATGTGTCATTTAGAGCAGGAAGGGGTGAAAGCATTGTTTTGGCAACATTGTGAACCTGAAGCAATCCAAAATAATGAGTCAGGGCCAAAAAAATCAGTAGCTTAAAAATCATGAAATTTTTAAAAACAAATCTGGGGCTCTGTTTATTTGCCTTCTGTTTTTTTTGAGCCTTCATGCTTCATGTTTTCAAACTTTTCTCTGCAAATAGGAGGAACAGAAACAATTTTTTAAATGAAAGTTGAGATTCTCACATTATCCCATGACTCCAGGAGCTGGGGCTTTAAGAAGAGCACCAAACATTGAGAGATTCATGATAAAATGGCAGAAATTGGCAACCCTGCATTTGCCTAATTTTGAACATCCAGTGTTCAAAAACTCCACTTGAATGCGACTGTTATTGGGCTCGTGTTCCACAGAGGAAACACTATGAAAAGAGGGGAGAGAGGAAAAGCTCCAATGACAGTCTATTTGTTGTCTATAGAGTATCTATTTGTATCTGACCCATTTGAGGGGGTTATTCTCTCGGTCGTACCTAATTCAGACTGTACCATAACCAGAAAAACATGGTTTTTTTACAAAAATAAATTGAATCATCCTTTGAAAGATGGTTTTTAATTAGAGTGGGGGAGGGGAAGGGTTGGAAACTTTACCTAGATTTGTGAATCCAAAAATTAGCTTGGAAGATTCACAATCCTCCGACTTTATTTGCCCAGCTGACAAGGCCTCAGATCCCTTTTGTTATTTTGCCCCCATCCCAACTCTTCTGAGTAACATGTTTAGTTCTGGTCTCTCACATTAAGAAGAATATAGCAGAAATAGAGGGGGTTCAGAGAGGGGTAATGAGTAGAGCTGTTTCTCCATGGAAAAGTTCAACTTTTCAGCAAAAAATAGAAAACTGAAATATTTTCACCAAAAACTAAACTAATGTATTTCAGAAATGTTGCGATGATGCCTCATGGGAGCTTATAGTTCAGATGGCTCAAGCGTCCATTCAGGCCAGATTCCCTGATGGGACTACATCTGGTCATCCTTCATGAAGTTTGGGAAGGCAGCTGCATCATGAGTATTCTGGCTGTGCTGCATAATAGGAGATGTAGTCTGGCTGGAGAGCCTGGGCCATTGAGTACAGTGGGACATGAGGAAATCAAACAACTTGTCCCAGGAGATATTGTGTTAGGATTTTATTTTATTTTTTATGATACTTCAATATTTTATGCAGAAAATGGACACTTTCTGGAAAAAATAATTGTCTTGAAAATCCAATCTACTGTTTGAAAAGAACAGTTTCAACAGAAAATTTTCAAACAGTCCTATTGACGAGACTGATTAGATCATGGAAAAATTATCATATGAAGAGAAACTGTATAGATTGGGGTTGTTTACCTTTGAAACAAGAGCATAGGCGTGCGCAGCACATTTCATTGGGGTGTGCACCCAGTGAATTTTTTTTTTTAAAGGCGAACATCATAAAGGTTGGGGTGTGGGAGGGAATGTGGGGTGTGGGAGGGGGTGCAGTGTGCAGGAAGGGGCTCAGGGCAAGGGATTGGGGCAAAGGAGGGGTGCAGGGTGTATGAGGGGGCTCAGGGAAGGGGGTTGGGGTGCAGGGTGCAGCAGGGGGCTCAGGGCAGGGGGTTAAGGTGCAGGAGGGAGCTCAGGGCAGGGGGTTGGGGGGCAAGGTGCAGGCAGGGGGCTCAGGGCAGGGGGCAGGCAGGGGGATCAGGACAGGGAGTTGGGGTGCAGGAGGGGGCTCAAGGCAGGGGGTTGGAGGGCCGGGGGGGCAAGGAGTTGGGGTGGAGGAGGGTAGGCTGTTTGCAGGCGGGCCCTGGGCTGGGGATCTGGGCTCCCCTGTCCTGGTGGGCAGGCTCGGGGGCTGGGATGGGTGCTTGGGGCCAGGCCAGGCAGAGGCAGCCGGGGCAGATTGCAGCGGGGCCGGGCTGTTCCCGGAGCTGGACTCAAGGCCGAGGGAGCCAGGCCGGAGCCCCCGAATAGCACCGGGGGGCTGAGCTTGCAGCCGGGCTCCGGGGGGGCCTGTGGGCCGGGCTTGCCTCCTGCTCCGGGCCCACTGGCTCCCGGGCCCCACTTAAGGTGGGCTGGGCTCGGGGGCGGCCTGACACCCCACCCCCCCCCCGGGTGTTGCCCGGGCCCACGGGCAGCGCTGGGAGCACAGGTGGGTTTGGGACCCCGGGCGCTGGAGGGGGGCAGCTGCCTTGGGGGCAGGGGGGTTGGGGCAGGGGGGTTGCGGCAGTGCCCCCGCGAGCCCCACGGGCCACCTTAAGCGGCTGTGTTGCTACTTCCAGGTGGGAGGCTGCCAGCGAGCACATGGGGCTGTTAAAGCAGCCGGGCCCAGCCCTGGGGAAGGAGAGCCTGGTTCAACAGGGTGCAGATGGGGGCAGGGGTGCAGGAGGGGTTCGGGCTCCCCCGGCGCCGCTTACCCGCAGTGGCGCACTCCCTGCCAGTCTGCCCTGGCCCCCATGCCGCACCGCTCACCAGGTCCCCGCGCAGCCCCGGGGGGGAGGGCAGCATAGGGCTCTGCACGCTACCCTTGCCACACCTTCAGGTACCTCCCCCGAAGCTCCCATTGGCCGCAGTTCCCCGTTCCCGGCCAATGGGAGCTGCGCGGGGTGGTGCCTGGAGCAAGCCCTGGCCCCAGGGACATAGAATCATAGAATCATAGAATATCAGAGTTGGAAGGGACCTCAAGAGGTCATCTAGTCCAACCCCCTGCTCAAAGCAGGACCAATTCCCAGCTAAATCATCCCAGCCAGGGCTTTGTCAAGCCGGGCCTTAAAAACCTCCAAGGAAGGAGACTCCACCACCTCCCTAGGTAACGCATTCCAGTGTTTCACCACCCTCCTAGTGAAATAGTTTTTCCTGATATCCAACCTGGACCTCCCCCACTGCAACTTGAGACCATTGCTCCTTGTTCTGTCATCTGCCACCACTGAGAACAACCGAGCTCCATCCTCTTTGGAACCCCCCTTCAGGTAGTTGAAGGCTGCTATCAAATCCCCCCTCATTCTTCTCTTCTGGAGACTAAACAATCCCAGTTCTCTCAGCCTCTCCTCATAAGTCATGTGCTCCAGACCCCTAATCATTTTTGTTGCCCTCCGCTGGACTCTTTCCAATTTTTCCACATCCTTCTTGTAGTGTGGGGCCCAAAACTGGACACAGTATTCCAGATGAGGCCTCACCAATGTCGAATAAAGGGGAACGATCACGTTCCTCGATCTGCTGGCAATGCCCCTACTTATACAGCCCAAAATGCCGTTAGCCTTCTTGGCAACAAGAGCACACTGTTGACTCATATCCAGCTTCTCGTCCACTGTGACCCCTAGGTCCTTTTCTGCAGAACTGCTACCTAGCCATTCGGTCCCTAGTCTGTAGCAGTGCATGGGATTCTTCCGTCCTAAGTGCAGGACTCTGCACTTGTCCTTGTTGAACCTCATCAGGTTTTTTTCTGCCCAATCCTCTAATTTGTCTAGGTCCCTCTGTATCCGATCCTTACCCTCTAGTGTATCTACCACGCCTCCTAGTTTAGTGTCATCTGCAAACTTGCTGAGAGTGCAGTCCACACCATCCTCCAGATCATTAATAAAGATATTAAACAAAACCGGCCCCAGGACCGACCCTTGGGGCACTCCACTTGAAACCGGCTGCCAACTAGACATGGAGCCATTGATCACTACCCGTTGAGCCCGACGATCTAGCCAGCTTTCTATCCACCTTACAGTCCATTCATCCAGCCCATACTTCTTTAACTTGGTGGCAAGAATACTGTGGGAGACCGTATCAAAAGCTTTGCTAAAGTCAAGAAATAATACATCCACTGCTTTCCCCTCATCCACAGAGCCAGTTATCTCATCATAGAAGGCAATTAGGTTAGTCAGGCACGACTTCCCCTTCGTGAATCCATGCTGACTGTTCCTGATCACTTTCCTCTCCTCTAAATGTTTCATAATTGATTCCTTGAGGACCTGCTCCATGATTTTTCCAGGGACTGAGGTGAGGCTGACTGGCCTGTAGTTCCCTGGATCCTCCTTCTTCCCTTTTTTAAAGATGGGCACTACATTAGCCTTTTTCCAGTCATCTGGGACCTCCCCCGATCGCCATGAGTTTTCAAAAATAATGGCTAATGGCTCCGCAATCTCACCCGCCAACTCTTTTAGCACCCTCGGATGCAGCGCATCCGGCCCCATGGACTTGTGCACGTCCAGTTTTTCTAAATAGTCCTGAACCACTTCTTTCTCCACAGAGGGTTGGTCACCTTCTCCCCATGCTGTACTGCCCAGTGCAGCAATCTGGGAGCTGACCTTGTGCGTGAAGACAGAGGCAAAAAAATCATTGAGTACATTAGCTTTTTCCACATCCTCTGTCACTAGGTTGCCTCCCTCATTCAGTAAGGGGCCCACACTTTCCTTGATTTTCTTCTTGTTGCTAACATACCTGAAGAAACCCTTCTTGTTACTCTTAACATCTCTTGCTAACTGCAACTCCAAGTGTGATTTGGCCTTCCTGATTTCACTCCTGAACGCCTGAGCAATATTTTTATACTCCTCCCTGGTCATTTGTCCAATCTTCCACTTCTTATAAGCCTCTTTTTTGCATTTAAGATCAGCAAGGATTTCACTGTTTAGCCAAGCTGGTCGCCTGCCATATTTACTATTCTTTCTACACATCGGGATGGTTTGTTCCTGCAACCTCAATAAGGATTCTTTAAAATACAGCCAGCTCTCCTGGACCCCTTTGCCCTTCATGTTATTCTCCCAGGGGATCCTGCCCATCTGTTCCCTGAGGGAGTCAAAGTCTGCTTTTCTGAAGTCCAGGGTCCGTATTCTGCTGCTCTCCTTTCTTCCTTGTGTCAGGATCCTGAACTCGACCATCTCATGGTCACTGCCTCCCAGGTTCCCATCCACTTTTGCTTCCCCTACTAGTTCTTCCCTGTTTGTGAGCAGCAGGTCAAGAAAAGCTTTGCCCCTAGTTGGTTCCTCCAGCACTTGCACCAGGAAATTGTCCCCTACACTTTCCAAAAATTTCCTGGATTGCCTGTGCACCGCTGTATTGCTCTCCCAGCAGATATCAGGGTGATTAAAGTCTCCCATGAGAACCAGGGCCTGCGATCTAGCAATTTCTGCTAGTTGCCAGAAGAAAGCCTCGTCCACCTCATCCCCCTGGTCTGGTGGTCTATAGCAGACTCCAACCACAACATCACCCTTGTTGCTCCCACTTCTCAACTTTATCCAGAGACTCTCAGGTTTTTCTGCAGTATCATACCGGAGCTCTGAGCAGTCATACTCCTCTCTTACATACAACGCAACTCCCCCACCTTTTCTGCCCTGCCTGTCCTTCCTGAACAGTTTATATCCATCCATGACAGTACTCCAGTCATGTGAGTTGTCCCACCAAGTCTCTGTTATTCCAATCACATCATAGTTCCCTGACTGTGCCAGGACTTCCAGTTCTCCCTGCTTGTTTCCCAGGCTTCTTGCATTTGTGTATAGGCACTTAAGATAACTCAATGATCGTCCCTCTTTCTCAGCATGAGACAGGAGTCCTCCCCTCTTGCGCTCTCCTGCTTGTGCTTCCTCCCAGGATCCCATTTCCCCACTTACCTCAGGGCTTTGGTCTCCTTCCCCCGGTGAACCTAGTTTAAAGCCCTCCTCACTAGGTTAGCCAGCCTGCTGGCGAAGATGCTCTTCCCTCTCTTCGTTAGGTGGAGCCCGTCTCTGCCTAGCACTCCTTCTTCTTGGAACACCATCCCATGGTCGAAGAATCCAAAGCCTTCTCTCCGACACCACCTGCGTAGCCATTCGTTGACTTCCACGATTCGACGGTCTCTACCCCGGCCTTTTCCTTGCACAGGGAGGATGGACGAGAACACCACTTGCGCCTCAAACTCCTTTATCCTTCTTCCCAGAGCCACGTAGTCTGCAGTGATCCGCTCAAGGTCATTCTTGGCAGTATCATTGGTGCCCACGTGGAGAAGCAGGAAGGGGTAGCGATCCGAGGGCTTGATGAGTCTCGGCAGTCTCTCCGTCACATCGTGTATCCTAGCTCCTGGCAAGCAGCAGACCTCTCGGTTTTCCCGGTCAGGGCGGCAGATAGATGACTCAGTCCCCCTGAGGAGGGAGTCCCCGACCACCACCACCCTCCTCCTCCTCTTGGGAGTGGTGGTCGTGGAAC
The DNA here is from genome assembly GCF_013100865.1 of Trachemys scripta elegans. NCBI lineage: Eukaryota > Metazoa > Chordata > Testudines > Emydidae > Trachemys > Trachemys scripta. The sequence continues at coordinate 41,235,568 of NC_048301.1, forward strand.
CCCCATCCCTAGGACAATGCATCTTTTGCCTTCCAATCGGTGGAGTCTCCTTCTGCTCCCTTCCCTCAGATGGGCAATCTAGTCCACTCTCCGCATTAGCACCTGTAGAGAGAACATGGAAACGATTCCTCACCTGTATCTCCATTGCTGGTGCATGGACGCTCCTCTTTCTTCTTCTGGAGGTCACATGCTGCCAAACCTCCTCACAATCCTTCTGTCCCTGCTCCGCCTGCTCTGAATCTTCAGAACATTGTGGCCGTAGAAGCATCTCCTGACGTCTGTCCAGGAAATCTTCATTTTCCCTTATGCAACGCAGAGTCGATACTCGTTTCTCCAGCCCTCGAACCTTCTCCTCCAGTATGGAGACCAGCTTGCACTTTGTACAGACAAAGTCGCTTCTGTCCTGCGGAAGAAAGACAAACATGGCACAACCTGTGCAGGTTACAACAGCTGATCGCTCACCTTCCATATCACCGTCCTCTTAGGAGCTTCCTCAACTGTTGCAGGAACTACTCGGAGAAACCTGCAGATGAAAGCCTCAGTGCGCTCTCCCTAGGCGAACTCCCGCTGTTAGCCTCTGCTGTTCGCCGCTCAGCTGGTTCGCTGCTGACTGCCCTTATATACCAGTCAGGCCCACTCAAGGCCCAGCTGGAACAAAGCACTCCCAATTCACACTTTTCAAACAAACAAGCAAGCAATCAAGCACACGGTCAAACTGACCAACTGTCCCAGCAGCAGACACTCAGATACTCACCAACACAGCCCCCCTAATGCAGCACTTAGCGTACCTCCTCTCGGACAGCTCCCAGGCAAACTCCCGCTGTTAGCCTCTGCTGTTCGCCGCTCAAGGCACATGGTGCCCTGCCGGCCGCTTCTGAGAGGGCATTAGGGTGTGCCCAGGCATACCCGGCACACGCCTATGAACAAGAGGAATAAAAGGGAACCTGATAAAAGTATATAAAATAATAAATGATCTAGAGAAGATAGGTCAGAAACTTCTATTCTTCCTGTCTCAAAATACAAGGGGAAATTCAATGAAATTGAGAGCTGGCAGATTCAAAACTGGTGAAAGGGAATACTTTTTTTTACAAATCATACATCCTGTGGAACTCCTCGCCACAAGAGATCACTGAGGCCAAGAGTTCAGCGGGATTCAAAAAGGATTGGACATCTATATGGATAGCAAGGATGTCCAGAGTTTATTTTCCTGGGGTTATGCTATCCCATATTTGCCCACCGCAGGATTTTTTGCAGCTTTCTGAGTTAGCTGATACTGACCAGTGTTGGAAACATGATCCTGGCCTACATGAACCAGTGGTCTGATGCAGTATAGCTGTCTCTATGTAATTAATGGAGACCGCTTTCCCCTGTGATACACTAATTTTCAGAAAAGTTGTATGCACAGGGAGTAGTAAGAGAACAGGATCATACCTCAAAATGGGCATGAAAGGAGGGTGTGGAAACTTGTGCATTGAGGAAAGGGAAGGAAGGATAAAAATGCAAACCAAAATGAATATATATGGGCAAGATACTGTGAGCTGTCTCTAGGACATTTTCCAGGAGGACGCTATAGGGAACCTAATGGAAAATGGGGTTCTTTGCTTTGATTGATTGATAGCCCCCTATCTTCTATTCTGCTTCTGGCCATGCATCTTTAGATTTGAGCTGGTATGTTGTGTCAGCACCAAAATTCCCTGTGAGAGAGAAATGCAAGAGCGACTTTCATAGGCAATGTGTGGGGGAGAGACTGGAATGTTGGAGGTCCCAACAGTGGAACATAATGATGAGGGGTTTGGACAGTCAACCAGGGAACCATATATTAATCTGTTAGACCTATAGATGACCCTTCTGGACTACCAGCATGTGGGTGTGACCTTTTTTGTGGGGACTCCCCACTCCAGAACAGAGTCTTTTCCTTTTTGATCCCCTCCTTCTAACTTCTTTGAGTTGGGCAGAGATGCACGGAGTGAGTGTATATGGGCATGCACGTAGTCTACCTGAAAGAATCTGTTACAAAAAGAGATTCTACTTCATTATTGCTGGTGCGGAGGACCCCGGAGAGAGAGAGACATCGGTGGATTCAACGCATCACTGCCTGGTAACTCCACTTCACCGTTTGTCAATTACTAGGACTAATTTCTATTCAGTGTTAGGTTTAGGTTAATTACAGTCAGGTTTCTTTCAATACTTAGGTTAATCACAGTTGGATGTTCCCTGTGGTCACCCACCGACCCTCCCTGGGGGTCCATTGCAGGCCTTGTTTGCTGCTTGCATTCTCTGAATTCAGGCTGGGACTGTGGCAAGATAGGTCAATGCTTTATTAAAAAGCAGAGGGAGCAGCTGCTACTCTGTAGACATTTTCATCATCTAAGCCTCACTAAAGCTTTTAACCAAAGAATTGGGACCTGAGGTGCCTGAACCCAAGGGAATTGACATGTCCTTTATAAAGCTTGTAACATAGGCTTGGATGTTCTCATATATCTGGGATTAGGGTGACACGACAGCAAGTGTGAAAAATCGGGACAGGGGTACGGGGGTAATAGGAGCCTATATAAGAAAAAACCCCAAAGATCGGGACTGTCCCTATAAAATCGGGACATCTGGTCACCCTATCTGGGATCCTTGTGGAACTGTTCCCATGCAAGGTCAATCTTGGGGGACCTGCAAAGCCCAAAGCTTCTGATTCAGGAGACCTATACATGCAAAAAAGAATCTCCACTTTCAGTTAAAATGTATGTTTCTAGCCTTTTATGTTATGGAAATAATCTCAAATCTAAACTGATTGCCAGTGTTGAGGGTTTCACTGATTTATCCTCAAGATCACAGGTAATTCACTGTCCTTACACACCTCTCCCTTGCAGCCTATCAGGCTGGCCTGTGAGATTTTTATATCCCACAACCATGGGTCACTCAATTCTTTTGGGTTTGGGGTATGGTGGCCTAAAACAAGTTACAACTGTGAGGGTGGCTTCACTCAGGCTGTCTCTGGCCCACTGCGTTCTGTATCCTAGATAGTTGCCTGTGGCTGAGCTGGTTCCTAGTACAGCCTCTGGTCACAAAAGATGGACAGCTCAAGAGTGTGAGAGGCAGCGTGGTGTATGGGGTGAAGTATGTGACTGAACGCAAGCGACTCCTGTGTTCTAATGACTCCATCTGTAGCATGGCCAGGTTACTTATTCTCTGCCTTAGCTTCCCCGCCCCACAGGGGGATCACACTGACTACCTCACTAGGGGGTGGTGCTGACTGATTAGTATATATTTGTAAGGTATTACTATATCTGAGCTAACATTAACCAGAATGCACCCAAAACCTTCTGGTGGATCGGGGTGGGCAAACTTTTTGGCCTAAGGACCACATCTGGGTGAGGAAATTGTATGCAGGGCCATGCATGTAGGGCTGGGGCAGGAGGTTGGGGTGTGGGAGGGGGTGCGATGTGCAGGAAGGGGCTCAGGGAAAGGGGTTGGGGTGCAGGAAGAGGTGCGAAGTGTGGGAGGGGGCTCAAAGCAGGGGGTTGGGGGTGCAGAAGGGGTGTGGCAGGGGGCTCAAGGCAGGGGGTTGGGGTGTGGGGTGCAGGAGGGGTTCAGGGTGTGGGCTTTGGCCCAGTGCCGCTTACCTTGAGTGGCTCCGGGGTGGCAGTGGTGTGCTGCGGGGCTAAGGCAGGTTTCCTGCCTGCCCTGCCCCCACGCCGCTCCCAGAAGTGGCCAGCATGTCCGGCAGTGGCTCCTGGGGGTGGGGTGGGGCAGGTGGCTCTGCTGCACACTGCCTTCGCCTGCGGGTACCACCCCCGAAGCTCCCGTTGGCAGCATTTCCCCGTTCTCGGCCAATGAGAGCTGCGGGGGGTGATGCCTGCAGGCGAGGGCAGCACACGGAGCCCTCTGCCCGCCCTCCCCTAGGGGCCGCAGTGCTGGCTGCTTCCAGGAGCAGTGTGGGGCCAGGGCAGGCAGGGAGCAATCCTTCGGGCCGGATTGAAAGCCCTGACAGGCTGGATCCGGCCCGTGGGCCGTAGTTTGCCCTCCCCTGTGGTGGATGGAAGTTGGCAGCCCCCAGCTGTCCTTTGGAAAAAAGTCTAAGTGTTGCCACCTATGTAGACAGCCCAGCACTTGTCCTGGAGCACAGGAGGTTGCAGGCACGCTGAAGATTTTCCTCCCCCTCTACTCAAACAAGGTCATTTAAGTAGAAAGGGCAAAGAGTTGCCTTTCTGAGCCTCCCCACAGTTGTAAATCTGCTCCCATGTGTAGTGGGGTGTTCACAGGACAGCAGCTGGTTACGCTGCATATTGCCCTGGAAGCTTGTTTCATAGGATCACCCCAAAATCAAAGGGCAGGGGAATTGCCAACCCACCAAGAGATGAAATTCCAACACTGGTCACCTGTACTGAAAATGTACTGTGAGCCAAAATGGTACCACCCAAGTTACTAGCTGGAGCTGTAAAGGGAAGAGGAGTTATTTTCCAGTTTTATCATATCTCTTATATGGATGTCCTTCATGACAGGATGCGTCATGGCAATCTGGTAAGAAGCATAATGATAATTAGCATGTTTATGGCGGCCTTAATCGGAGGTTCATACTGCACTTTACCAACATTAATAATGTAACTTCACATCAGACCCTGGAGATAGGCAGGTGTTATACCCAGTTTACAGATGTGGAAATCAGGGCACAAAAATTAAGTGACTGGCCTAAGATTGCAGATAAAGTCAGGGGCAGAACCTGAGCTAGAACCTTAGGAGTTCTGATTGCTAATCCTGTATGCTAACCACTAGACCACATTTCCTATAAAGATATGAGAGAGGAGAAGTGCTGGACAACAGTTTGATAATGCTACTTCATGACAAAAAAAATCTCTGAGCCATGCCCATTGGAAAGGGAGTTCTAGTCTGGGGACAGGATCCAACAGCATCCTTATGTTCTTCTTCGAGTGCTTGCTCATATCGATTCCAATTAGGTGTGCGCGCGCTGCGTGCACGATCGTCGGAGAATTTTCTACCCTAGCAACACCGGCGGGTCGGCTGTGGAGCCCCCTAGAGTGGCGCCTTCATGGCGCTGGATATATACCCCAGCCGACCCGGCGCCCCCTCAGTTCCTTCTTACCGCCCCTGACGGTCGTTGGAACTGTGGAGCGCGGCGTAGCTGTTCTCCACTCTCCCTAGCTTATTCCGTTTATTGATAGTTATAGTTATAGTTCTAGTTGTATATAGTTAGATAGTTGTTTAAATCACTTTATTAATAGTTGTTGTATAATTAAAGGGGATTAAGGGGGTTGTTCTCCCCCTTTTTCCCCCGGCGCGTGGCCGGGCTCATGCCCAAGGCTCCCGGCTTCAAACAGTGCGCGTCCTGCGCTAAGCCTATGCCAACAAGTGACCCGCACGACTCATGTCTGAAGTGCCTGGGGGAGTCCCATCAGACAGATAAGTGTAAGATCTGTAAGGCCTTCAGACCGAGAACCAAGAAGGAGCGGGACTTTCGGCTTCGGCAACTCCTTATGGAGGCGGCACTTAGCCCGGACGCTCCATCGGCGCGTCAAGCCCCAGCACCAAGCGCCTCGGTGCGCAGTGCCCCGGCAGCACCGACTATTCCGACTCCGCGAGTGGCGTCTGATAAGCCTCCACGGCACCGGACCCCGTCGGCACCGCACCCACAGCAAGTGCCTCGGCGCCGATCATCATCGCCGGGACATAAAAAATCCCATAAGACGCAGGGGACTGCTGTACCGAAGACGCCGGCTCCCCCGGCGCCGGGGGTAGAGCCGCGTCCGCCTGTGGAGCACCAAAAACAGGTGCCTCCGGCACCGTCGACTCCGGCTCCGAAGCCGTTGAGTCCGGTGCAGACAGGATCACCACCGCGACCGGCGGTGATACAGTGCCTCCCGTCGACCCCAGAGACCTTCGCGACGGCGAGAGACTTGATCGCTCTCACGGAGCTGGCACCGCCCCAACCACCGGCACCATCAGCACCGTTGACTCGTCCGGTCCAGTCCAGGGGGAAGCCTGCCTTGATGCGCCCTCCATTGCAGGGAATGGAACCACGGCACCGTTCCAGGTCACGAAGCAGGTCCCCACGCCGCTCGCAGTCCCGGCGCCGGATATCACCTCGGCACCGGTCGTACTCGCGGCTAAGATCATCGTCGCGGCACCGTTCTACGTCCCGGCACCGCTATGATCGTCGGTACCGGTCAACATCGAGACGTAGTTCTCGGCACCGTTACGATCGACGATCAACGTCGAGGGGTCGCTCCCGGCACCGGGCCTACTCGAGGTCGCCGTCCAGGTCCAGGTCCGACTCCCGGCACCGGCGCGGTCATCGGCACCGATCGCGATCTCGGCACCGATCGCCGGCACCGCACAGAGATAGAGCATCTCCAGACCGGCACCGTGCGGCACCGTATCCCACGGGGATCATCTCGGCGCAGTCGGCACCGCCATGGCCATCGAGATCGGTGTCTCGCTCCTCTGAGGACACATCGAGATCGGCATACCCCCCTCAGGGGCAAGCCGAGGAACAAGATATGGGCCACTGGCAGGAGTTAGCAGAGGACCCTGCTCACGGCCCCTCTCACTGGTCATTCTGGACCCCGTGGGCGTACCACCAAGCGCAAGGGGCTCCACTAACTTCAGCCTCTCGCTCGGGACACTCTGACAGAAGGGCCCCAGAGTCCACCATCTCTCGCCCTCCTCCAGGGGGCATGGAGGCTTCCGTGCCCGCAACACCTGACGTCCTGGACCCAGGGGCAGGTGATGCTCCGTCCCAGGAACAGGGAGACCAGGACCCTCCCTTGGATCCCTTACCACCCGAGGCATCTTCCTCTTCCTCTCCAGATGAGGCAGTGGCGGGCACGTCGTGCACAGGTCCACCCCCGATAGATCTTCGGGCTCATCAGGACCTCTTACGTAGGGTGGCCCGTAATATGGACCTACAGGCGGAGGAAATAGTGGAGGTGCAGGACCCCATTGTAAATATCCTCTCAGCGGATGCCCCATCCAGAGTGGCGTTGCCCCTGATCCGCACGATCCAGGCCAACGCTTCTACGATATGGCAAACTCCTGCCTCTATTCCACCCACAGCCAGAGGGGTGGAGAGAAAGTACTTTGTCCCCTCAAAGGACTATGAGTACCTGTATACTCATCCACAGCCGTGTTCACTGGTGGTGTCATCGGTGAATGCAAGGGAGCGCCACGGTCAACAGGCTGCAGCGCCCAAATCAAAGGAGGCTAAACGCCTCGATTTGTTTGGCCGTAAAGTTTATTCAGACGGAGGGTTACAACTCAGAGCGGCTAACCAACAAGCGCTCCTGAGCCGTTATAGCTTTAATTCCTGGAACTCTATGGGGAAGTTCAAGGAATTGATTCCCCAAGACTCCAGGGAAGAGTTCGGGGCCTTAGTCGAGGAAGGTAAGAAGGTGGCTCGGACTTCCTTACAGGCCTCCTTAGATATAGCGGACTCGGCTGCGAGAACCCTGGCGTCAGGTATCGCTATGCGAAGGACCTCCTGGCTCCAAGTTTCGGGTTTGCCCCCTGAGTTGCAACAAACCCTGCAGGATTTGCCCTTTGAAGGACATGGGTTGTTCTCTGATAAGACGGACTCTCGCCTGCAGAACCTCAAGGACTCCAGAACAATCATGCGCTCCCTGGGGATGCACGTTGCGGGTCCTCAGCGCAGGCCATTTAGGCCTCAGCCTCAGCGCTTCTACCCCCCCCCCCACCTCGTCAGAGACAGGACTCTGCCCAGAGGCGGGGGCGAGGTGGTAGAAGAAGGTGGACCGGCCCTCAACCCGGTCAGAACAAAGGGCCACCAAGACCACCCTCAGGCCCCAGGCAGAACTTTTTGAAGGTGCGGTCGAGGACGGCGCCCCAGTCATTCCCCAGGATCCAGCCCCCTCCTTTCGGGATCGCCTCTCCCACTTCCACCGTGCTTGGTCCCTTATAACCTCGGACCGTTGGGTCCTTCGCACGGTGGCGAGGGGATACGCTATCCAGTTTTCTTCATTCCCTCCCTCCCACCCCCCTTCCCCGTCCCTCTTCAGGGACCCTTCTCACGAGCAACTTCTTATACAGGAGGTTTCCACGCTCCTTTCTATGGGGGCCATAGAGGAGGTTCCAGTAGAGTTAAGGGGCAGGGGATTTTATTCCCGTTACTTTCTGATCCCCAAGTCCAAAGGGGGTCTGAGACCCATCTTAGACTTGCGCGGACTCAACAAATTTATAGTAAAGTTGAAGTTCCGCATGGTCTCTTTAGGGACCATTATTCCTTCCCTCGATCCTGGAGACTGGTTCGCCGCCCTCGACATGAAAGACGCATACTTTCATATTGCGATTTACGCACCTCACAGACGCTTCCTGCGATTCGTGGTAAGCAAGGTGCACTATCAGTTTGCAGTCCTTCCCTTCGGCCTATCCTCGGCCCCAAGGGTGTTTACGAAATGTATGGCTGTTGTGGCAGCGTACCTTCGTCGACAAGGGATACAGGTGTTCCCATACCTAGACGACTGGTTGGTATGCGGTCGCACCAAAGAGCAAGTTCGAGCTCACGTCCACATAATAGTGCACACATTCAACGAGTTGGGCATCCTACTCAACAGGGACAAATCCACTCTAGAGCCTACCCAGAGAATAGAATTTATCGGCGCAGTCCTGGACTCCGGACGCGCACAAGCTGTCCTACCAGACAATCGCTTTCATACCATCACGTGCCTCATTCAAGGGCTCAGGGCCTTCCCAACTACCACGGTGAGGTCATGCCTTGCCCTGCTGGGTCACATGGCTTCTTGCACGTACGTAACCAGGCATGCCAGACTTCGGCTTCGCCCACTCCAGACCTGGGTGTCATCGGTATACCGCCCACATCGGGACAGCCTGAACATGGTGGTCACGGTCCCGAACTCGGTCCTGACCTCCCTCACCTGGTGGCTAGATCACAATGTGGTTTGCGAGGGGATGCCATTTCACGCCCCACAACCCTCTCTGCACCTGGTCACAGACGCATCATCGCTGGGTTGGGGTGCCCATCTCAACGAACACCATACCCAGGGCCTGTGGACTGCACCCCAGCTAGCCCTGCACATCAATGTTCGGGAACTGATGGCGGTGCTCCTGGCGTGCCAGGCATTTCTCAATCTCCTACGTGGCCGCTGTGTGTTAGTTCTCATCGACAACACCACGGCCATGTTTTACATCAACAGGCAAGGAGGAGCACGTTCGTCGACTCTATGCCAAGAGGCGATTCGCCTATGGGACTTCTGCATCGCCCACTCAATCCATCTCACGGCATCGTTCCTCCCTGGAGTCCAGAACACTTTAGCGGACCAACTCAGCAGGTCCTTTCAGACGCACGAGTGGTCTATCCGTCCGGACATCATATATTCCGTTTTCCAGAAGTGGGGGTTTCCCCAGGTAGACCTGTTTGCATCTCGAGCCAACAGAAAGTGCCACGTGTTCTGTTCCCTACAAGGACGAGCTCCGGGCTCTCTCTCGGATGCGTTTCTCCTCCCTTGGAAAGACCACCTGTTTTATGCCTTCCCTCCATTTCCTCTGGTCCACAGGGTGCTGCTCAAATTACGCAGAGACCAGGCACAAGTAATTCTGGTCACTCCAGCGTGGCCGAGACAACACTGGTACACCACACTGTTAGAGCTCTCGGTTCAGACACCGATCCCGCTCCCATTATGTCCAGATTTCATCTCTCAGCACCACGGCCGACTGCGTCACCCCGACCTGCAATCGCTCCACCTCACGGCGTGGTCGCTCCATGGTTCACCCAGGCAGAGCAACAATGCTCGCACTCTGTCCAACAGATTCTGCTGAGCAGTAGGAAGCCTTCAACATGGACCACGTACTTGGCCAAGTGGAAGCGGTTCTCCTGTTGGTGCGAACAACGAGCCATGTCCCCATTGCAGGCACCTATTCCTCTCATATTGGAATATCTCCTTTCCCTAAAACAGCAAGGTTTGGTGATATCTTCAATTAGAGTTCACCTGGCCGCCATATCGGCTTTTCACCCAGGGGAACTCGCGTCCTCGGTATTCTCTAACCCGATGGTCGTTAGGTTCCTCAAGGGCTTGGACCGGATGTACCCACAACAGCGTCAACCTGTTCCGACGTGGGATCTCAACCTGGTTCTCTCCAAGCTCACAGGTCCTCCATTCGAGCCACTGGCCACCTGTTCACTTCTGTACCTATCCTGGAAGACAGCCTTCCTCGTAGCCATCACCTCAGCAAGGCGCGTTTCTGAACTCAGGGCGCTTACATCCGAGCCCCCTTACACAGTTTTCCATAAGGATAAAGTGCAGCTTCGTCCACATCCTGCCTTTCTTCCTAAGGTGGTTTCTCCGTTTCACATCAATCAGGATATATTTCTCCCGGTCTTTCATCCTAAACCACATGCTACTCGCCAGGATCAACGTTTGCATTCTCTGGACGTACGCAGGGCCCTGGCTTTCTATATTGACCGCACAAGACACTTTAGAAAGACGACGCAACTCTTCGTTGCGGTGGCCGACCGAATGAAAGGCTTACCGGTCTCCTCACAACGCCTATCCTCCTGGATCACGTCTTGCATCCGGACTTGCTATGACCTGGCAGGTGTCTCGACACCACACCTCACCGCTCATTCCACGAGGGCCCAAGCTTCCTCGACTGCTTTCCTGGCTCAAGTTCCAATCCAGGACATTTGTAGAGCTGCAGTTTGGTCATCAGTCCACACATTTACAGCTCACTATGCACTAGTGCAGCAGTCCAGGGATGATGCTGCATTTGGATCAGCAGTTTTGCACACAGCAATGTCTCACTCCGACCCCACCACCTAAGTTGGGCTTGGGAGTCATCTAATTGGAATCGATATGAGCAAGCACTCGAAGAAGAAAAGACGGTTACTCACCGTTGTAACTGTTGTTCTTCGAGATGTGTTGCTCATATCCATTCCAAACCCGCCCCCCGTCCCCACTGTCGGAGTAGCCGGCAAGAAGGAACTGAGGGGGCGCCGGGTCGGCTGGGGTATATATCCAGCGCCATGAAGGCGCCACTCTAGGGGGCTCCACAGCCGACCCGCCGGTGTTGCTAGGGTAGAAAATTCTCCGACGATCGTGCACGCAGCGCGCGCACACCTAATTGGAATCGATATGAGCAACACATCTCGAAGAACAACAGTTACAACGGTGAGTAACCGTCTTTTCCACTGCTCCCTTTTCTCTCTTGCAGTCATTGTATGTAAGGCTCCAGTCCTGTTAGATGTCCCAAGTTAACCAAGGTCAGAGCTAGCTTATACTTAGATGGAAGCCCCCTCAAGAAAACCCAGGGTTCTGTTGCAATGGAACTGGTGTTTGTTTTTCTGTTGACTCCATACTGACCAAATGTCCTGTCATGGTGCTTGACAGTGCTGTGCTTCTCGTTTTTTAGAGGCGATACAAAATCAAGGCCCCCATCTACGTGTGGCCATTACAGATCTTATGAGATATTTATGTAAGAGTTAACATTAATCCTTTTGTCTGTCAGATTCTAACCATGCTAATTATATTCTTCTCTGTAAACTATCTTTGCATTTTTAGTTAGATACAATACTGTTGTTCACTTTCTGCCCTAAACTGTTATGTGAACTGTTAAACAGCTGCCAAATTCCACCCCAGAGGTGGCTGCATTTCATTGTTAAAGTGATTTTTCTACACAGATTTTTGTGATTTTTTGCAATTAAAGACACTATCGGATCATTACCTAGTAATAGATGATACAGACACATTCTTTCAAACTGATTAATGAAGCTGAGGTCTAGAAGTATTAGAAAGGCATCACACTCAGTACTCAGGCGAAGAGCACATCTTGGATGATACCCCAGCAAACTTCTTTGGTCAATACCTGTGGGCCTTTCTAGGGAGGGGTATGTGTGGGACAGGGGGAGGGAGAGAGGGAAAGGGAGAGAGTATGTGTGTGTGTGGTGGCGGGGAGAGAGGGAAATGAAAGAAGAAAAACTAGGAAGAAAATAGAGAGAATTTCTCCCTCTAGTCCAGTGTCTTGTGATTGTCCTGATGAGCCATGTTGATGGGATTCAAATTCACTCTGAAGATGTGAATAGAGTGGGGGGAATAAAGGAAGAAGAAATTTTGGAGCGCACTGAAGTTTTGATATAAATCACAGGCCTCCTACCTATCTGTTTGGACAGAATGTAAATGCAAGTGTGTTTCCTGGTGATCGTCCAGGTGATAGCCTCTTTGGAATTCCATGGAACGGCCAACTGTCGGCGCGTAATAAATGATGGCTATAAAGGAAAGTGATCCCAGCCCTGATACAGCAAGAGGCATTTGTTTATATTCTTATAATATGTATCAGATTGAATAGAAATGATCACTTAAAATTGACAAATGGAGAGCAGAGAGATTTGGTGGGGATGCCAAAGCTCAGCCAGGCTACAGACTTTTTTCAGCAAAGATTCTCCATGGAATCCATGCACCAAGCCAGATGGGGTTTGAAGTCATGGCTGGGGACATGGGGGCTCATACATAGTAATGATCCACATGTCTCTGAGAACTGCATGATGGCAGGACGGTTATTTTGTGGAGTTGTCAGAAAGAGTTATTCCATGGTTATTTTGTGGAACTTGTCCTAGCTTTGGGGGGCTGCCATTTTGGGGGGAGGTGCGTCATTCCCAGTAGCTTTATTTCCATTGGAGGGTGGCACTCCTGTCATGAAATTTTAGCTCTTGTTTTGAAATGGGCTTTCAGTAACGAAATCCCACCTCTGCCACTACTTCCTGGGCTCCCCTATAGTATTACAGAAATAACAAGAGGCATATTGTCTCCTCCATTCAGGGAGGGGATGGAAACTCAGTAGATCCCTGTTGGGGTTGATGGAAGGGTTCCACCTCTATGGCATCATTACCCCCTGGACTAAAAGAACTGGGAGGGGATTCCACAAGTAGAAACATTTAGATTCCTTTAGATGGGGGAGCAGCCTGGGTAGGGAACTGTGGTCCAATGTCAAGAAACAGCTCTGATTGCATCTCAGAATATCAATACCTCCAGTGGCTCCTGAAAGCTTGGATGATCTCTCTCATTCCAGTCTCTTCTTCTCCACATGATCTTGCATATTATAGAGGTCCCAAAAATCCAGTTGAAATTAACTTCTTCTTTGTCTTCTGCCCCCCTGCTTGCTTGATACCCTGCTGGAATGTCATATAATGCTTACAGACTGGCACAAGAATGTCAGTCCCAAAGAACCTCTCTCAGCATTATAAATGGAGATGTTTATAGTCCTCTGGGTTGAAATACCTATGGGGACATTCAGGGAATGGGCATAAACCACTTCCTATCCTGTTAGGGAGTGCTGCCTGCTTTCTTAACACTCGTCTCTCTCAGGAGGTGTCCAGGTAGATAACGACTCAGAGCTCCAGCTGAGTGCAGCTCAGCTTGCTCCAGCAGGAGGCACTGTAGGGAACAGGGTAAGAGTGCTGACTGTGGGGGAGCTCCCAGCTACTGCAGTCCTAGTCTTTTCTAGCAGGAGGCACTATAGGGAATGTGGTAGAAGTGCTGGTTGAGGTCCCACTACACCAATCGCAGCAGCAGGCTCTGTAGGAAATGATGCACTGTGTGCCCCTATACCCATATCCTCATGCCAGCCCATCTCTGCATTGAGTCAGAGACTCATTCACTCTCAGCTGCCCTACAGTGGATTATATTGGAGTGTGAGGAATGGGGCCAAAAGGGAATCTGGTGGGAGAAAGATGAGGAGGATGTGAGAGAGCAGGCTGAGAGACATGAGAGCTAGGTACGGAAGAGGAAAGAGGGAGCCAACTAAAGAAGAAAAGAGAGAAAGAATGAGCAGAAAAGTAATCATGTAATGGGGTATACTGGCCCTTTAACACTAGAGGGGGCCAGAGACTCCCTTGCAGGAACGTTGGAATAAATAGAGGCCCTGGAAATGGCCTGGTAGCAGGAAGAGAAGAAGTGGCCTTGGGGGATTAGTAGTTGGATGGGGAAAACCAAGACACTGTCCCTTTAAGGGCCTTGGACCAGGAGCCCTGTTGGTTAGGGCAGGGCTCCTCTCTCTCCCAACCAATGGGGGGAAGCTCTGACGGAGGGCACTACAGTATATATGTTGTCTTCTCCCTCAGAACAGGGACCGCACTGACAGGGAGAATGCAGCCAGTGCCCCAGCTAGGAACAACAGGACTGGCAGCTCCACGAAGAACCGTCTGAGGCAGAATAAGAGCTCCGTGTGCAGCAGAAGAGCCAGAGATGAGTATGAAGTTCTGTGTTGCTGAAATGGACTTTACATTTGGGACACTGAGGACTATTTTGAACTGATTTTGATGGTTAACCCAGCCCCAGGCTGTTGGTGGTGGTAGTCTCGGAGAGTCTGTGGGAAGCTTCTAAGGGTCCCCAAAGAGGGTGAACAGAGGGTGCTGCAGAGGCACTTCTGGCCATGGGGGGGTGCTCAGTAAACAGCAACAGAACAAAAGAACAAAGAGGGGAAAAGGGAAGAAGAGAGTACAGGTCTGTCTCATCTTACGCTGGGGTTACGTTCCGCAGTCAGCGCCTAAAGCAAAGATCGCGTATAGTCAAAATTACATTGATTATAATGGCGGGCGGAATCACCCGCACTACAGAAACAGTATTTAAATTGTTATTTTTCTCTTTGTTTTTGCCGACCGCGTAAAGCTGAAATCGCACATGTTAAATGCGCCTAAGATGCGACAGACTTGCAGAATATTAGAAAGCCTGGAAGGACGAGGCTAAAGGCAGGAAATAAGCCAGAGCTTAGACAAGAAGGATATTCCAAAAACCCTGAGCAAGCAGATGCAAGTAGGAAATACAGCAAAAGGAACACAGCATGGGTGAGTACTGTCTATTCCCACCTGGCCTCTCGCAATCATGTGGCTCAGGTTTTATATTGAAAGGAGGCCTGGGGAGTAAAAGGTGGTGGCTATTTGGCTGAATTGTGGACTCCATTTTCTCTCTCCTTTCCAGCTCCCTGAACACTTCCATGCCCTTTTTTGAGGAGCAGGAGTCCTGTCTTTTACCATGAAAGTCTGGTCACCCTGTACAGGGAATTGTTCTCTGCAGTGTTTTCCTACCATGCTTGGGTTCTGCAGTAATGGCAACCCAGGAGGATACTTCCATGCATTTCTATGCTGCAGCCAACAGGCTGGGACTGTAATGAGAGAGGACTGGAGCTTTGTGTGACAGAAATCAGACAGTACTCTTTTCAGCTGATATGATCAAGTAGATCTGGAATAGGGGACATGGACAAAACTTTTCTATTGGCTGTCAGTGACTATGTCATTAGTACCCTATAAATCCACCAATCCTTTTTGTAGAAGGTGGAAAATCCAGTTCCATAGTGATTAAACGCTCCAATCCCTGCTTGACCGGAGGATTGTTACATTTTTATGTTGCTTGAAATAATCCTTCCCTCTTGTGCCATCTAGTCTCCCTACCCTGAATTACGTAAAACTAATAATATAGACAGTGCATTTTTTAAGCTGTTAGTGGAAAAACTCTTGCCCCATAAACTGAAAAAGTGGAGTAGAACTTCAAAGCCATAAGCTACTAGCTATTTCCTCAGCTCTGAGGTGTGGTGACTGGGGTGCAATACTCTTCTGTTCACAGCAAATCACCCCACCCTGTTGGTATATGATTCATTGTATCCTTGAAGGTATGTATTACATCCCTCACTTGAGAATACTTCTGTGTTGTGGCACTGGCTCCACCAGCCTGTTGAGCTTCAGCAGTTATAGCAGCAGCTGTATTACAGAGAATAATTATTTAATAAGCATTAGTTAACTATTTAATAAGCATCACACAAAGTACACAGTGCTCTGCAAAACACAGAAACTACATAATCCCTGCCCTGTGTTGTCTACAATCTAATATAGACAAGACAAAGCACAGCACAACAGTTCAGGTAAGGGTAAGTATGAAGAGCAGAGATAAAGGTAGGTGTTCAGATACCACAGAGATGTATAGTATAAACCGTTCAGACTCTATTAAATAGAGATCATTGATAAATAAGGCAGGAAGGGTTTTTCTGTCAGACGCTGCGTCCTTCAGAATTTGCAAACTGTATTATACAGTTGGGTGTGGCTGGTCTGTTCATTTTAAGAAAAAGATCCCTAGTCTACATAGCTCTGTGAGATCCATTTGTGGAATGAATCCCCAAAGAGTTTGTTAATAAAGAATAAAGGAACAGGACACAATTCTGTGCCCCCAAACGCACACAGAGCACATTTCTGTCTTAATGCAGAGATGTTAATACCCCCGGGCCTCTTTCTGAAAAGGCTGTGTCAGTTTGTGCCAACCTTCATCTACAAAACTTTGCCTTGACTATAAAATTACTGGTTTACAGCTCCCTGATGCCTGTGAGAGCACAAGAGTCTAAAACTGCTGCACAGCACTGGAAAAGCAGCAACACTTTTATTCTGGGATCAGTGTCATCTGCACGTTGTGGGCAGTGGGGGAAATCTCAGGGTCTTTTTGAGATAAACAGGAAAATAGGGACATCTGTGACTATTTTCTTGTCTGGTACCATCCATGGTAAGTTTAGCGAGATGTTTAGAAATTCCTCTCGCTCTGCAGCTGGACCCCATGTAGCATCAGTCTCTGTCTTTGGTTGGCAATAGCAGGATGTCCTCTTGCAGATCGGAAAGGTGCATATGTCAAAATGAAGAGAGTCAACTGAACTGATTAGGGAGGTGGAGACATGGACTTATGAGGAGAGATTTAAAGAGCTAAATATGTTTAGGAGATGGCATAAAGGTCTGCAAGTGTAAAGATGAAGGAACAAAGGAAACTATTTTGGGTGGTCCCTGGAGTTATAATTAAGAGTAATGGAAAAATTTTATGTTGAAAATCAGAAGAGCCTTAGTAATAGGTCTCACTATTAGCTGGGGAATAGTCTCCCAAGGGTAATAGTGTGAGCCGCATTGCTTGGGACATTTTAAAACTCATCTGGAAAAGCACTAGAAAATGTACGGTAGGGAACAATCCAGCATTGGACAAGGGGTGGGCTGGAATGACCTCTCTTCCAATTGATCTTTTTCATGTGCAGATATGAAAACCTGTTCTACCTGTACATGTCCATAATATTCAAGAAAGGACATGGCAATTTTTTGATGCTGTGCAGAGGCTTGGAATGTTGAACGTAGTCCCGGTAGCAATGGATTAGTGCGCAGAGTGCCTCCAAAGGTGCATGACAATGCCATTCATCACATTATTTTTATAGTTAATGTGGTAGTACTTGGGCAGGATCATTGAGGGCACCATTGTGTTGTACAAACACACTGGAAGACATAATGCATGCCCCAAGGAGCTTACAATGGCCCTGCAGTTTATTATGTGGTTATCGCCCATATCGCCAATACTTCCAGAAATGGAGACTCAAACCAAAGCCTGGAAAAACAATATTAAGCAGATTTCATCTTGATAATAGGAGTGCCAAAAACACACTGAAAGTAGCTTTCTATGATAAAAATATGCAACATGATTACAGCCCTACATACCTCGGTGTGAAACTTGACTGGACCCTCACCTTCCATAATCACCTTGAGAAGGTAGCTGCAAAGATAAAAACGAGAGTCAACATAATTCAGAAACTAGCAGGTACAACCTGGAGTGCATTGGCTTCAGTGTTGCGAACATCTGCAATGGCACTTGTATATTTGGTGGCTGAATATTGTGCTCTGGTATGAAGCAGATGCTGCCACACGCGACTTGTTGACAACCAACTGAATACAGAGATGTGGTGTATCACCAGAACCCTTCAGTCGACTCCAACACCATGGCTATCTGTTCTGTCTAACATCGCTCCCCGACTGATATACTGAACTGCTGCGACACTCTGCGACGCTCAGCGAATCCAGGAAAACAGATGTCTTCCTATCCACCAAGACCTCAACAATGGCCCCCTCAACACCTTAAGTTAAGGTTTCTCAAACTGGGTTTCTCGGGGTCGCGAGGTCATTACTTGGGGGGTCGTGAGCTGTCAACCTCCACCCCAAACCCTGCTTGCCTCCAGCATTTATTATGGTGTTAAATATATTAAACAGTGTGTTTAATTTATGGGGGGGGGGTCACATTCAGAGGCTTGTGATGTGAAAGGGGTCACCAGTAAAAAAGTTTGAGACCCACTGCCTTAAGTCCTGCAAGCCTTTCTGGGAACATTTGCTTAGCCTCATGCAATCGGGCTATGATCAGAAGGAGGTTTGGAAAGCAGATTGGGCTAAAAAATAGGCACCTTGTTCTGGAGCCCATGCAGAAGGTTCCTGAGTTCACCCTTCCTTGGTCATCTTGGTCAACTCTGAAGCAAATCCGAACTATGGTAGATACAGACATCTAATGCACAAATGGAAAATCAAGGACTCCCCAGCGTACAAGTGTGGCTCCCCACAATAAACTATCAAACATATTACCACCTACTACCCAATCTATAAATATGAAGGAGGCATCACTATAGTAAATTCTGCTACTCCTGATGTAGCCACTTGGCTGGATCAACTTCAGGTGAAATTGTAGCTGTGCTCTACACCAGCCATACGAAAGAAGAAGCAGCCCATATGTGTGGTGAGGAAGCACTATATAATTTTATAGCATACTATTTAAAAAACAAACAGGATGAGCACCAAACCTCAGTATCCTAGAATTGAATGCCTTTGTCCTGGCCATTTTCCCCCACACCCACTGCTTTTGTTAGCTATGGATGCCTGTGTGACAGGGTACTGCCTGCTGGTCAGAACTACCTGCCACATGGCATGGCCCTTTAAGAGATTGGGAGTGGTCTGATACCCACGGTCTGAGGAAATAGGGAAGGGGTCCTGGCAAGAAGTAGCATTTAGAAGGCATCCTGTTACTGAATCTGTAAGGGGCTGGGTCCAGGAGCCTTGCAGCACGTGGGGCAGGGCTCCCCTCTCACCCAGCCAATACGGGATACGCTGGAAGAGTTGGCCTCCATCATCTCACACCAGGGCAGATGCCTGTAGGCACTGCAGGGAGCAAGAAGGCTCCTGCAGGGCCCTGAGTTAGTGGGAA
The DNA here is from genome assembly GCF_013100865.1 of Trachemys scripta elegans. Classification (NCBI taxonomy): domain Eukaryota; kingdom Metazoa; phylum Chordata; order Testudines; family Emydidae; genus Trachemys; species Trachemys scripta. The sequence goes on from NC_048301.1 coordinate 41,254,572, forward strand.
AAGACTGCAGCGGGGTTTGTCTGCTGAACCCTCCCAGCCTGAGGCTGGAGGGACTGACTGGGAAAAGGGCCAGCTGGAGGAGCTGACTGAGGCTCTACAGCTTTCCTAATGTACATATCCAACTCCAAGGAAGAGAGCAAAGCGGCTCCTGTCTTAAGGAGAGGGACAGTGGGATTGTATGAGATACAGCCCAGCTCCAGGAGGAGGGCTGCAACCTCCTGAACAGGGGAGGAAACTGATCATGATTCTTGCATGGACCTAGAGTGGTCATAAACTGGAGCAGCTAAATAAGTGAATGAGTAGAATAAACCAGTCTGTAGAATGAGTGAATAAACCAGTCCCTGCAAAGAGGGCTTAAGCTAATCTGGTTTGGGTAATTTTCTGAAAAGACCCAAGGGACACTGAGTGCAATATGCCTGCAGAGCCATGATAGACCACAAGGGGAGAGGAACATGCTCTGAAAGGCTGATCCCTTAAACCAGTGTTTCCCAAACTTGGGACGCCGCTTGTGTAGGGAAAGCCCCTGACGGGACGGGACGGTTTGCTTACCTGCCCCGTCCGCAGGTTCGGCCGATCGCAGCTCCCACTGGCTGCGGTTTGCTGCTCCAGGCCAATGGGAGCTGCTGGAAGCGGCGGCCAGTACGTCCCTCAGCCTGCTGGTAAACAAACCAGCCCAGCCCGCCAGGGGCTTTCCCTACACAAGCGGTGTCCCAAGTTTGTGAAACACTGCCTTAAACCCTTGACGTGCGGAGCTGACTTAAATGGAAGCTCTGTGTGAGATTGTCTTTGTCTTGTATCTATTTGCAAGGCACCATCCACATGTGTGGCATTATGGAAATAACAAATAATATCGGCTGCTGTACTTCCTTTGGCCTGGACACAAGACATGCTAACAATGGGCTTTGGTAAGGACTGATTTTTCTTAAGCAGTCGGGAGCTGTACCTAATGTTCCTAATAGAACGTGTGCTGTGGTTGTTAAACAAGTGCAGTGTCTGTGGGGAAAATGTGACAGAAAACAAATACCGAAGTAGTAAAAGCAATGGAGTGGGTGTCACGAGATAGGGGTTGTATTCCTGGTGCTGCCACTGACTTTTGTGTGACTTTGGCAAATAATTTAATGTATTTGTGCCTCAGTTTCCCCACCTGTAAAATGAAGATACTGTTACTTACTGTCCTTACTAAAGCACTTTAAGATTTTTTTTATGAGATGCATTATAAGCGCTGAGTTGTTATTAATAAATATGAGTAGTCTTGATCACAGAGAGAAACACAGAACACCTACTCACTGACTTCTATGTTTTTGTCATTTCTTATTGTTCAGTTTTTCAAACCATCCTCATTGAAGTGTTCAGAAGCAAAACTCCACCCAGTGTTGAGTCTTACAAACCCCTATCAGTTCTCATGAACTTATCTAGTAAATGTTTTTATTTTTATATTTTTCTTACCTATGCTACACTGACCTAGTCTTGCTCTCTAGTTCTGCCCTAGAGCACTGGTATATGACCACAGCTTCTAGCATTAAGTATTAACGTACTTTGTTTTCTACAGCTTTCGGCAGCTCTTTCTCGCTAACTATTAAGTAGCTTTAATTGTTGTGCTACACTCACCTCGTTATCTCCATACTGATTTATACCTGCCTCTGGAGATTTCCATTACTTGCATCTGAAGAAGTGAGGTTCTTACCCACGAAAGCTTATGCTCCCAATACTTCTGTTAGTCTTAAAGGTGCCACAGGACCCTCTGTTACTCTCTACAGCTTCACTGTACCCGCTGAGTATGAAGCTGATGGTTTGTTTTTACTTTTAACCCCTTTCCAGTCATTGAAGTTGAAAGTTTAAGTTGCTGTGTTTATTGGGAATATTATGCTTTTATTCACAGGATACATCTGTGCTATAAGAAATTTCTAAACTGAAGAGAACTTAGTTATAAAGCTGGTGACAGCATGTTACATTGGGCTGCAGCACTCAATCCCTTCAGCATCCTGTATTGTTACTGGCATAGCGTTGAGAACTGTAGAGAGATGTATAACTATGAGCTTTGTTGATCCGATCTCTACTACTTGGCTATTCACACAGCGACAAGTGAACTCCCAAAGTTCTGTCCCTACCATGTGCTTGGCCTTAGTGTAAAAACCTGGTGTGGGATGTCTGGGGGCAGAATTCTCTATTTTGGATGTTCAGGGATTGGGTCAGGACTCAGGGGGGAACAGCCTGTTCCACTATCCCTCCACTGATCTGCTTGGATGTGAGGATGATTGGGGAGGAATTCTGTGACCACCACAAGGAGGGGTTGAAAAAGACCAAACTAGTGCAGTGTACAGAGGATGCAAGCAGAGAAAACTCTGAGCGTAAGTATGAGCTGGTATTGTGGCTCAGTGCTCTGATATCTTGTGCCTCAGCAGCTTAACTCTTTGTTCTCTGGGCCCACAGTCAACATCCCAGTTTGCGCTCTTACATGTAAGGGGAGGAAGACAGGCTCCCACTTGTCTCTAGGGCATCATTCTGAATCCGGCTCCAGTTTGATTATGATCAAAAGTTGTTACCGTCTGATAACAGGTTGAGGAAATCTTGATCCAGTTCCTAGTGGGTCAATATCTAAATTCAATCCTTGGCTTCCCCAGTGAAACTGTTAAGGAGGCCAGTCACAAGAGTTTGAATGAGCCATAAAAATCAAACTCTCTCTTACCTGTGGAGGGGGTCCTTCTTCAGCCCTGCCCTATTACTCCGGCAAAGCAGTGGCGGGAAACCATGAATTGCCATTTTCTATGCTATCCCTGGTGAATCCTCCATCTCATTTCCAGTCTTAACTGAAAAGACACTTGTCTTCCTTCCATATACCTCCTAACTTCTGATTCGGGTACTATTTAATACTAGCGATTGGCAGTGCACCCTTTAAAAGGCTGCCGCTAACAATGTTGGTGCCTGTAGCATACTTGCTCACCGTTTTCCTGGTTAAAATACACTTAACTGATGACCTAGATGCCTTTTAGTGCCATAAAGGTCAAAGTTCAAATTTTGTTTTTTTGTGTGTGTGTGTGTGTGTGTGTGTGTGTGTGTGTTTACATGGCAATCCCCAAAGTATGAGCTGATTAGGATTCAAGGCTGTAGCTCTGATGGGCACCTGAATGTTTAACATCCAAAACTAAAGTCTGGTGATGTTTTGGTGAACTTGGCTAGTAAATTCAAAAGCCATCTTTCAAACAGGATCAGGAGGGAGCGTAGTGAATTACCGGTCTGGTCTGAAGCCTGTTTGTTCCAAAAGATCCCTCTGTGTAGTGAGTTAGTTCAGAACAGGAGATCTCTGGTTCAGGGTGGAAATTCATAGAGGGAAGTTGTCCTAAATCTATAAATAAAGAACCGTTAATTGTCCTTTTGACAAATGTGGCCATGAAAATGTGAATGAGTTTACCCTGCTTTTGCTCCAGATGTTGACAAGGGGAACTGACTTGTCCTTTAACCAAGACTTTGCTATACGTTATACCAGGGGAGCCCAAACTTTGGCCACCCAAAGGCAGATCCCTGGCATCTTGCTAAGAGCCTAATAGCCATGGAAGCTTCATAAAATGCAACAGGTTGTAGCCACCTCTAACTAATTGTGGGTCCTCCACCAACTCTCATTGGATCCAGCCTCAGTTTTCTGATCAGTTGCTGCTGCCTAGACAGGTAGCTACTTAAATTGGCCCCAGCTGTATGAAGCAGCTGACAGCTATTAAAAAAATGATCTCGGGTCTCTCTTGATTCTCCCACTTTCTACATTTCCTATCCACTCCCTTTTGAGGTTTCCTTATTTTAACTTCTTAGGAATCTTTCTTTCCAGGTCTTCCATTTACTATGTATCTTTTCTCTCTCTCCTTTTTTTCTTTTAAAGGAAAACCCTGTCTTTTGTTCTTCCTCTTCTTCGTTGGCTTCCTTCGTCTTCTTCCCCCCTTCCCACTGTCTCTCGTTTCTCCCCTTTGTAGGTACCTAGTAGCCAGGAAAAAGGGGTGGATACCTGGGCCTGCAGCTTTGGCATGAAGTCACCTCCAGAAGCACATGCCAAACACTTCTGGAATCAGCCAAAAGGACTGCAACAAAAACAATAGAGCTGGCATCATCTCCACTCTTCACTCCCCCAGGGCTCTCTGTGATGCATTTATTCACTGTTGTTAACAAGGATGGTGCCCCGAACTCACGCCATGGTGCTTGGAAAATGTCCCCCTGTGATGTTAGGATTTTATCTCACTCCAGAGTTCTTCCCTCTGGCTGTCTCCGACCATCATGCTTGTGTCATAACTATAAAGGGAAGGGTAACAGCTCTCCTGTGTACAGTACTATAAAATCCTTCCTGGCCAGAGACTCCAAAATCCTTTTACCTGTAAAGGGTTAAGAAGCTCGGGTAACCTGGCTGACATCTGACCCAAAGGATCAATAAGGGGACAAGATACTTTCAAATCTTGGTGGGGGGAAGGCTTTTGTTTGTGCTCTTTGTTTGGGAAGCTGTTCGCTCTTGGGACTGAGAGGGACCAGACATCAATCCAGGTTCTCCAAATCTTTCTGAACAAGTCTCTCATATTTCAAACTTGTAAGTAAACAGCCAGGCAAGGCGTGTTAGTTTATCTTTGTTTTCTCAACTTGTAAATTTACCTTTTGCTAGAGCGTTTATCTCTGTTTGCTGTACTTGGAACCTAAGGCTAGAGGGGGGTCCTCTGAGCTCTTTAAGTTTGATTACCCTCTAAAGTTATTTTTCCATCCTGATTTTACAGAGATGATTTTTACATTTTTCTTTAATTAAAAGCCTTCTTTTTAAGAACCTGATTGATTTTCCTTGTGTTTAGATCCAAGGGGTTTGGATCTTGATCCACCAGGAGTTGGTGGGAGGAAGGAAGGGGGATGGTTAATTTCTCCTTGTTTTAAGATCCAAGGGGTTTGGATCTGTATTCACCAGGGAATTGGGAAAGAGTCTCTCAAGGCTACCCAGGGAAGGGAATTAGCTTTGGGAGTGGTGGCAGCAGACCAGATCTAAGCTGGTAGTTAAGTTTAGAAGTTTTCATGCAGGCCCCCACATTTGTACTCTAAAGTTCAGAGTGGGGAAGCAGCCTTGACAGCTTGTATTCTCAGTTTTGTATTCTCTAGCCTAGAAGGCTGACTCTTTGTTATTGTGGAAGTCTGGAATGTCACCATTTCCTCCCTCCAGCAAGGTTCCACATGTGGGTGACCAATTCTGGCCAGGAAGAACTGGCCACAACTCCCTTTGGAGCTCATCAAAGCGGCTGCTAGTCTAGCTGAAGGGGGCTGCTGCAGAGTGGTGGGAGACAGACCACCCACCTCAGCTCTGCTTGCAAGGCTGAACGTATTGTTTCTGCAGCACAGCCAGCCCCATATGGGAAGGGCACATGCTCCCAGGTTCCCATGGGGGGTGGGGGGATTACAGCCCAATGTATTGCCACCCAGGAATGGTTTTTAATGGCAAGTTAACACTTTGTCCCTACCCAATATCTTTCATTCAAGGATCCCAGAGCACTTTACAAAAACTGGTGAATTAAGCCTGCCTACACCCTGTGTGAAGTGGGTTGGTATCTTTACCCATACTTTAGGGGATGGGGAAACTGAGGCATAGACATGAAGTGACCAGGGTCACATAATGAATCAGTGGCAGAGTCAGGGTTAGAACTTGGCAGTCCTAGCTCTTACCAATAAACCTTATCCATCACAGGGGTGGAATGTAACCCCTGTGTCCGGACTGTCTCTGACTGCAACTACTAGACTACATTCCCTCTCTTTCTCTTTTCCTTCACTAATGATCCTCCCACCTTCCTTTCTTCTTCATTACTTTCCTTTCCACTCTTGCTCTTCCTCCTCCCCCTACCAATGAGCTCTAGAAGGAAGGAGATGATAATGCAGTAAGTCAGGGTGGGAAACTCCCCTCAACCATTCCTTCTCCTCCCCCCTCCTGTCCATACAAGATTGATAATGAAACCGATACCTTTCACCGGCGTAATTTTCATATTTAATGAGCGTGACTCAGAAACTATTACATTAATTAGTCAAATCCCACAAACCGTTAATGGTGCACACGGTAATTAATATCGTATTCAATTAAAAGCTGACCCGTTTCAGGTGCCTTCCCCTGGTTTGGGGGGCTCTTTGGAGACGGCGTATGTTACAGTGCCTGAGGCCAAGCCTTTTATTTTTTTTCCAGCAGTGGGTGAGGGAGGTATTCGTCTTTTCCGTCTTGCTTCTGTAGTTTTTTCTCCACGAACATATGCTGGGTTCTTTCCCCCCGTCTCTGAACGTGGCGGTTCTCGCTATACAGACAACCTGCTTTCTGTGATTTATGGGTTAGCCCAGCGCGGGGCTCACAGACTGGAAAATTTCCAGTTTACACAAGAATTCCCTGAAAAATGAGCTTGGTTAATTTATTTCTTTCATTAACGAGTTCGAACTGTGAGATAATCTTTCTGAAACCTGCCCCCTCCCCTACATGAACCCTGACAAGCTCAAGGCCCCCCTACCCGACTCCTAGCAGATACTCAGATTGACTCCTCAACTAGCTGCAAACAAAGCCACGCGGATGAAACTCACTTTCAAAACTTCTGCAAAGGGTGATATTCTCATTGCTTGTGAGAGTGGTTCCTGGCCACAGGCTCACATCCCAGGGCTGGTATTTCAGGGCTGGTAGTCTAGGTTCCCTCTCTAACAGATCCTGCTCCCATTGAAGACACTGAGACTGTGGCCTTTGACTTCAAGAATAACAGAGTTAGACCTTTGTGCTGGGCCTCTGTGTCACAGCTGCCCACTTCCCATTCAGCTGTGTGTATTCAATGGCTGCTCTGTACCCCAGTCTCTGAAAAGCTGTCTGGTGGGTTAGGGTCATACAGGTCAACAGGAGACAGTAGGTCAGGGATGGGCAAACTTTTTGGGCCGAGAGCCACATCTGGGTGGGGAAATTGTATGCAGGGCCGGTGTTGGGGTGCGGGAGGGAGTGCGGTGTGCAGGAAGGGGCTCAGGGCAAGGGATTGGGGCAGAGGAGGGGTGCAGGGTGTATGAGGGGGCTCAGGGAAGGGGGTTGGGGTGCAGAGTGCAGGAGGGGGCTCAGGGAGGGGGTGCAGGAGGGGTGTGGATTGCGGGAGGGGGCTCAGGGCAGGGGGTTGGGGTGCACAGGGGTGCAGGGTGCAGCAGGGAACTCAGGGCAGGGAGTTGGGGGGCGGGGTGCAGGAGGGGTTCGCACTCCAGCCCAGTGCCGCTTACCTAAAGCGGCTCTGGGGTGGCAGCGGTGTGTACCGGGACCAGGGCAGGCTCCCTGCATGCCTGCCCTGTCCCCGGACCCACGCCGCTCCAGGAAGCACTGCGGCCCCTGGGGAGGGCGGGGGGCGGAGGGCTCTGTGTGCGCTGCCCTTGCCGCGCCTCCAGGTACCTCCCCCGAAGCTCCCATTCTCTGCAGTTCCCCGTTCCTGGCCAATGGGAGCTGCTGGGGGGTGGTGCCTGGAGGCAAGGGCAACGCATAGAGCCCTCTGCCCCCCCGCCCGGGGGCCGCAGGGACGTTGGGCCGGCTGCTTCTGAGAGCGGCGTGGGGCCCACGGCACCATAGGGGGCAATCCTGCGGGCCGAATCCATAGCCCTGAGGGGCCGGATCCAGCCCGTAGTTTGCCTACCCCTGCAGTAGGCCCTAGCTGCTATTCCTGTGATCTTTGTTTATTGAACTGATCCAGTTGGTAGGTGGTTTGGGAGCTGCTGGTTACAGTGACCTCACGGTCAGTAGTTCTCTGCTTGAAATCCCTTTGTTTCGGTTCAGGCCATTACTCCCGAATAACTTCTCCTCTCGATCCTTTCAGAACTATCCTGGCCTCAGGTTTTTAGAGTCTTTTCTTCCTCTCTCCCATGCTGAACAGTTTTGGGATATGCTGTCTAATTTCTTGAGCATTTTTGGCACCTTTCTTTGGACTCTCTCCAGTATTCCTATGTGCCTGCTGTAGGCAGGGGCCAGAACTGAGCACAAGACTCCTATGCACTCTCCCTAAGGCTGAACAAAGAGAAATGATCACTTCCTCTGTCTCACAAAGGATAGCCCTATAGATAACATCCCAAAAATAGCACTGGTAATAGCATCACGCTACTCATGCCTGTTTAATTTGGTATCTGCTCTGACCCATAAGTCCTTCTCTGGATCACTGCTCTCTAACCAGCTCCCTCTTGGCTTCTCTCTCTGTGTGGTATTATTCCCCCCAAGTGTATTGCCACCATTTATCCATATTAAGTCTCTTTGGAACAGAACAAAGATCCTGTTGTCATGTATATATCCTAATATAACAAAGAACCAGGAATGGAAAATACAAAAAATGTTGATGTAATTGTTTCTAAATATAATATTTTCTAAGTTTTCCAGGAGGGGTTGGCTGGCCTTTAGGGAAACGTGTAATATTTTCAATGACAGCAGCACAAATACCTTGTAATTACCCTTTAGTAAACTTTGTAATTTAATAGGACTTACTGATGAGGACTCTGTATCTACAACCATTAGGTGCCTGCAGGTTACTGAGTAGTAGGTCCAGTAATTTCCATGTGCAATACACTGGCCTGCCCTCTGGTTCAGAAGAAATGATCATGCATTTACACTCTATTTGTGTGGTGCTTGTCATATCTAGATGGTATGATTACATGGTATTATTAGACTGTAAATTAGCTCTTCAAGGCAGGGACAGTAGCCTCTCTTGTTTCTTTTACAGAGCACAAAGTTAACAAATAATCATAATATGTCGTCAACATAGAAAATGTATCTGGCCACTGATTAGTGTGTTCAATATCATTAAATAGCTGGAAGTTACCAGCTGAGTAAAATGTTACCAGCCCCTTCAAACTGCTTATGCCAGGGGAGTAATGAAGGCATCAAGTTGGTAGAATGAGGGTGACTATACAAATAAATTAAGGTAAGGACACTGGGCACACCCAGTGTGAACTAAGGCTGGAATTTTGAAAGAGACCTAAGGGAAGTCAATGGGACTTGTGTGCTTAACTATCTCAAGCCCCTTTGAAAGTCCCAGTCTAATGTTTCCATCAGACTGAGCTGAGCACACAAGTAGCTGTTAAAACATGCTGGACCTGATTCTCCCCTGCCTTGCACCTTGAGTCTTCATTTACATCTGCCTAATGAGGGTGCTAAGACATTACCAGTAGGGCTGTGTGACTATCTGGCCGTTCCAAAAAAATCAGGAAAAAAAATTCAGTTCAACCCCAACTGAAAGCAACATTTTTTTCAGAATTTTTGGTAAACTGAAAAAAGTTGGAAAAATGTCTTTTCAGATTGAACAAAATGTGTTGTTTCCTTGCTAAGCATTTCAAAAATAAAAGCAAAGAAAATGAAAGGCTAGATTCACAAAACTTGTGGTGGTGCCACCCACTCCCCGTCCCTCTCCTATAACTTTCAGCCCAGTGATTAGTACACTCACCTGGGAAGTGGGAGACCCAGATTTGATTTCCCCCTCTGAAGCAGTTATTTCTTATGAGGTATGGCAGCATTTCTGTCCTGGCTACCTAGCCCTAAGCTTGATCGAAATGGCAGTTCTCATCTGCATAAGCAAGTTATCGCACTCTGCATCTAGAACCTCGATTGTCATTTGGGCACTGCCAACTTTGATTTTAGGATAAAATCTCTATAACAGCCCTCCCCGTGGCCTGACTATTGCTCTCCTTGCAGAGATGGTACTGTTGCTTAGTAGTTGTATAACCATTATACTAGGGGCTTCAATCAGGCTTAGGGCTGTGCAAAAATATAGTCCTTTCCCACAGAGTGTACACTTTAAAAGGCGGTAGGCGCTTAAAAATGTCTTGGATAGACCTATGTTCTTCTCTCCTAGCCTCCTAATTGTTAAGTCCCATTGCCTTGTCATCTTTTTGCTTTGTAGTCATTGTCTTTTATGGCTTTAGGCTGTTTTTGTATCTGCATTTATTGACTCTTAACTGGCCTGGGTGTACACTAGAATTTCAGAGTTACAAACATCTCAGGAATGGAGGTTGTTCATAACTGTGAACAAAACATAATGGTTGTTCTTTCAAAGTTTATAACTGAACGTTGTCTTAATACAGCTTTGAAACTTTACTGTGCAGAAGAAAAATGCTGCTTTCCATTTATTCTTTTAGTTGTTTACTGTATTCACTTTTTTGTTTTTTTGGGGGGGAGAGGAGGGGTCCTTTGTCTCTGCTGCCTGATTATATTCTTCCGGTTCCAAATGAGGTGTGTGGTTGACCGGTCAGTTCGTAACTCCAGTGTTTGTAGCACTGAGGTTCTAATGTATTTTATTTCTTTTGCAGTGTGAGTGCTCCTAAGAGATACATCTTTCCTCCCTGGCTGGTGGCTCTGCCCACAGGGGAGGAGATATTTTTACTGCTGTGGCAACATCCATCCATGCCCATGTTAGCTGTGCGCAGCCAGGTGGAGGTTCACTGACATAATTTGGTCTGTAAACCTGCCCATACATACACTTGCACGTACACACACTCATGTCCATACTGACAGGCACATAAATATAAATACTTCTGCTGAAATCTGGCCTTATATAATCACAAGGAGGCTACATCTCAAGCTATACGTGAAGTGAATCCTGACTTCAGTGTCAGGGTGTTTCTTACAGATCGACCCTACAGCAAAAGGGTTTTAACTAAATGGCCCCACATACTTTTGCCCTACCTATTTTCCCTCTGCCAGTAGCTGTGTGCCTGCCTGCTTGTACACACAGCTCTCTTGACTTCTTCCCAGAATACTGCTCTTCACTCATGTGGCTTACAAACCCTTGCCTTCCCTGCCCTCCATCAGTACTTCTAGCCCTGTCTGTGCACACAGACCCCTTGCTCTCACACATTGCCTGGCTGAATCAGTAATTCTGCTTCTTGGCTGATGCCCAGTTTTTCACTGGTACAATGCATGCTGGTATCTTCTACCTGCTAATACTTTGGTTAGTGTCAGGAGACTATGCGTTATTCTTTGATGTGATCCATCCCTTGCTATTTTAGACCTTGACACCCCCTCCCCACCAGAAGCTCAGTTGATACACCTCAATCCTGACCTACAGAAATCCCTGCTATTTCACTACTGCACCTTCGTTGGGTGCCATCCTGTCAGACTGTTGTGAGGTTTTGTGTCTAGAACGAAAACCACCAAGCTCTCATCTCTTGTGCGATGGGGCCAGGATTTGAACACTGATGTGAAGAAGTGAGCAGTCACTATACTAACCCACTGTGCCATCCACACCGTGTAGCATTTGCTCTTACATATACTTGATGTGTCTTATTCTGTTGCACTATGCTAATGTCATAAACCAGGGCTTATGATGATACCAAAACTCCCGTGGCCCAGGGCCTGGCTGGGTTGTTTCCATCTGGAGGAGATATTGATGGTCAGTTAGTTCTTTGATTAAATCCTGTTTGTGTGCATGCTTTGTAAAAATAGCGTCCTGTTTCCCTGAACACAACAGGAACAAACAGGAGGCAGTTTCCCTATTCAAAAATCTAAGCCTGTTTTCCAGCCAGTTCTGTGCCCCAAGGATATCTGTCTTTGCTTCCTCTGAGGGTCATGCTACCCATGTTTCTCTGGCTTTCTGGTTCCTTTCTGCTTCTGACCTGTAGACCGACTCAGTCTCATCAATCAATGCCCCACCTGTTGCATTTTCAATCAGTCCCAGGGAAATCCCTTTTATTCTTCTTCAGGTGGTATTTGCTCAGGCCTTCTCATGTGGCCTGCACCTTGGATAGTGGTTTCAGTTGTTTCCTCTGTCTTAATCCATAAAGAAGCTTAATTGTTCTTACATTTAGCCTGAATGAAAGGGCCTAGCATGCCCATCAGCATCAGTGACATCTATGATTGCCCACAGATCAAAGACCTGCTTGATAGCAGCTACCAACATCCTCTAGCACAACAACACGGTATATTCTTGAGGAGTTGATTTTAAAGGTTGTAAAAATTCTTGTGCTAGTCTAGATGCAGCTAATCTTGAGGCCTCCTTTAATCCATGGGAGTTTGCCTAAGTATCTCAGAGTTTGGCTCACTGGAAATAGGAACCACTACAGAAGGCAAGGCACATGCCTACTCTGCTGCTCATGATGCTGGGGAGCCACTTGCAGGGGTAGATGCTTTCCAAGCACAGGGCAAGCAGTCCTGAACTTTGTGTGTGCATCTCTCCCCAGCACAGGGAGAGAATCCAACAATATTTCACCCAAATGAGAAATGTTATTGTGCAGTTTAAAGCCACGCAGCGCCTGGTTTTGTCTTTATTTATGCCCTTCTATTTCCTTCTCTGCTGACATGGGTGCACATGCCGGGAAGCACTGAAGGACATAATTGGCGTTGTGAAAAATTATTGGGAAGCCAGGACGTTCCCTTGCAGTGATCCCCCCCCTTCTCTTTCCCATCTGTCACCATCTAATGTGACAAAGTTTTTATCGGGCATCGAGGCAGAGGAGATTAAAAGTAAATACTGCAATCAGGAAGCAGCTGGGGGGAAAATGTAACACATTTCACACTAAGCTGAACAGCTCATCAACTTAGCCTTATATATCTACGGTGGGAGGGAGCGAGGGAGGAAAGGCTGCAGGGGGATGGGGAAGTTCAGCATGCTCCTCCACGCTGGAAAGCTGGAGGGGATTGTGGTTTCCTATGTACGCAGGGCTCCCACTTTCGGACATTTGTTTTGCTTGGGGAGGAAGAAACCCCAGAGCAGTGTCTTCCTTTTTGTGTAATAAGGTCCTGTCAAGCAGTTTGTTTGCAGGCCCTGATCTGTGTATTCACGTTTGTACTCTAGGCTTCCCCTCCCTGCTTTAGAGATTATCCTCTGTGCTGGTGTAACTTTTGAGTGGGCTAGAGTTCACTTCATTTCCTGTCTCTAGTGCCTTAAAAAACACCCTCAACTCCCAGAGCAGCTGGAGATCCAGAGTTCAGTCTCTAAGGATTTTCAGCAAGGATTGCACAGGGTCAACCTCCCCACATTCAAGTCCCAAAAGGAACTAAAGAAATTAATGTAATTAAATAACTTTGTTTCTTTATCATAAGATTTTATAATCTAATTTTTAAGCACAACATGGCTATTTTATAATCCAGACATTACCTTCACAGTTATATATAAACATAAAGAAAAAACATTAAAATAAAAAAGTGAACAGTTCAGTCCCCACAGAAATACAGTGAGAAGAAACAGAAAGTTTCCAAAAGCTTAGATTTTGTTCACCTAAGTCTCAGTTAGAGTCTTTGATCACCAAATCTATACAGCCTGCTGAGTCTAAAACAGGGGTTGGCAACCTTTCAGAAGTGGTGTGCTGAGTCTTCATTTATTCACTCTAATATAAAGTTTCGCGTGCCAGTAATACATTTTAACGTTTTTAGAAGGTCTCTTTCTATAAGTCTACAATATATAACTAAACTATTGTTGTATGTAAAGTAAATAAGGTTTATAAAAGGTTTAAGAAGCTTCATTTAAAATTAAATTAAAACGCGGAGCCCCCTGGACCGGTGGCCAGGACCCGGGAAGCATGAATGCCACTGAAAATCAGCTTGCGTGCCGCCTTCGGGTCTAAAACAACCTGGTCTAAAACAACATCTTCCCTCCACCTGCTTGTAGGAATCTTCAGTTGGAATCCATGCAGACTCTTCGTCTGCTGAAATCACTGCTAGCCAGTCAGCTAACTGATCAACAAACCACGCAGTTAAGTGTATAGATTTAAAGAAAACTCTGTTACAAGAAAATACAAAACTGAGAATAGCAAAATATAAATGACTCTTTCCCCATTACTGCATTTAAAGAAAAGTTGGTGAATCAGACTAGTTGAGACAATTTAACTAGAACAGTTTGGCTAAAATCAAAACACTCAAATCATACAATTAAAATAGAAGTTGTTATTTTCCTCTCCCAATTTCCCCTTGCTATAATTAGCATTGCCCATGCTTCCCTGTTAGAGGGTTAACAATATAACTAACCTGCTGCAAAATGCTTCAGAGTTAGGGATAACAGCCTGGTTTCTGTTCCTGGGCTCAGCTTCTCTCAACTCGCACAGGGCACATGGCCTTCTGCAAAGCAGCCGTCCTGCCTGCTTGCCCTCATGGGGTCTGACTCCAGCAACAGAGAACCTATTGGAGCATACCCACAACTACCACACCCAATTCCAGAAGCTTCTGGCTGTGGAGTGCTTAATCTGCCTAGCAACAATGACCCAGATGCAACTCACTCCTATCTCCCCCCATGGGTCTCTTAAAGAGATATCTCCCTATTAGGCACATGGGTTACACTGGGACTCAGTCGTGCCCAGTTTGGGGCAGGCAATCTAGCACACCAGGGTGCCAGGAAGAGGATAGGGCAGGGCAGGGTGTGCCCTGTGCACACTGTGGCAAGAGACAATAGGCCAGAGTGGGGAACCAGACCAGACCCATAGGATAGCGTGGGGTGAATGTCGGTCAGGCTTCTTCTGCACCATTTCCCCCTCCAGAACCTCCCACCCTTGGGGGCAGAACTGGGCCCTCACCCCTCACATGCCCCCTCATTAAATGACACTCTGCAGCCCCTGGATTTTGTGCTATGCTACTGCCCGCCTCCCACTCAGCTGGGAAGGCTCTAACTCCCATGAAGCATGGGGTACTCTAGACTCCTGTCACACAATCATGAGCAGCTCCCAGGCAGCACTGGGGGATGGAACACATGTAGCTGAATGGGAGGCAGTGCACACTGGCTCGACCAGGCAAGGTGTTAGGCTGATTAAGCTAAACACCTGAAAAGTTTGGGAATCACTGGCTTAAAGCACCTTTATACATGGAACTCTAATTTAATGGTGGAGTAATTTACATGCATGCCGCTCTGCCCGCTTGATAAAGTGACCAGAAGCAATAGGCAACTGAGAACTGGGGGTGGGGAGACTGAGAAGGACATGAAGGGTGGAGGTTGGGGATTAGCAGCAAGGTGATCCGCAAAGGGTTAAAAAAATTGACAAGCCCACACACTCTCTCTCTCTCCCCTACATATGCAGCAACTCAGTTTCTGGTGTTTTGCTTAGTAATTTTTTTTTCTTTTCACAGAGTTTGTGAAAGCGTGTTTGTGTTTTCTTCCTCTTTTTTACGCTATTAGTTTTATGTGAATTCAGTACTGGTGAAAGAAGCTGTATTGACAGCTCTGAAGGCTGTCAGAATCCTCTGTTTATTCCTAGGGTGAATACAGCTTCCCATACACACCACCCCCTGCTAATGTGACTCACTCCAAGCTTGGAATGAAATGGATCCTCCTAGGGGTGTAAGGAGTTCAGTTTCTGGAATCCATTGTCTTTGGCTTTTCTGCTGAGTGCCAGTATGGGGGGCAATTATTGGCACTTCCCCTGGTGGTTTATGTGAAGTAGACAGCTGTCCTGCTGGGAACTAGACTCAGACCCCACATCTTTAATTATTTTGATGACGTTTCCCTATCACCGGCTCTGCAATCTTGAAGACACTTTCCCATTTTTTGCAGGTGCAAAATCTTGCCAGCCAAATGCTGAAAAACCAAATCTGTCATTGTCTTTGTGTGATACGCCTTTAGCATTGCTTGGTAACTTCCAGGGTTTCTGAACATAGGGAGTGTGTTTCACCTCAAGTCTGTGATGGCTCTTGTGTGAGATGGGACACTGTCACTTTGCTTTCTTCTTAGTGTGCTGCTTTGAGCAACAGAATTAGGTAACTCCAGGGGCTTGGAATGGCACTCAGTGTTACAGGTACAGACTTGATACTGACTCACAATTGCCACAATCAGATTGCTGTTTGATGGCCTATGAGAATTACGCTGATGATCTCGATCTGGGGTCTTCCAGCTGGAACAACTTGGTCAGGTCACGGAATCTGTGCTCTGGGTACAGCAGAGGGAAAGCTGTGTCCAGATTCAGTACTGTGATTGTGCTGTGGCTCTGTGGCCTCTTCAGTGAAAACAAGGGTTTGCCGGCCATTGCAGCTGCCTGGCTCCAGCATTGGGCTTTGATCGTAGTCACTTATGGCTATAGGATAGTCTAAAAGGCAGGGCACAAGCATGCCAAAAAAGATGCGCACAGTCAATTGCCATTATCAGGTTCCATGGAGCTTCCAGGAGAGATTGTGGAAAGCCTGGAGCAAAGGCTTCCCTGTTAAGGAAATGGACTAGACAGGGTTCCTATCTTGTCCTAAGTGCATCGGCACTTTCTCTGATGTGGCCAGCCCTGCAGTTAGGGGAAGAGTTCTGTCCGTTTATGACTAGGAGTACTGACTTGAGTAATAGAGAATGGATGTATGTTGTGGGGCACGAGAGTCATTATTTCCCCCCACAAGGATGGGATAAAGTCCTGACAGTTATCTGAAGCACAACCTGGCATTTCACACATAAAATATTTGGCTCGGAGCTGTTTATAGTGGCCAAACATGGATGATGACCGGAAAGAAGTAGTAAAGGGATGTCATCAATGTTAAATACACCAGCAGACCTCCGTGCTGGCATGCCTTCATCTCTGGAAATGGCCAGGCCACTCATGGTTCTGCCCATGTATAGACTTTGCAGGCCCTAACATGGGGAAAATGGTTCTAATCATAGTGGATGCACATTTGAAATGGTTAGAAATCCATGTGATGACCTTGGTGACCTCCACTGCTACTTGTGAAAAGCTCCGATGTCATACCAGGAGTACTTGTCACAGACAATGGACCACATTTTACAAGCATGAGATTTAAAGACTTTCTGATCAAGAATGGGATTTAACATATTAAAACATCCCCATATCATCCAGTGGCCTTGCAGAGACAGCTGTAAGGACTTTTAAAGTGGGGTTGGAGAAGAAGATTAATGGGAGCTTGGGGACAAAGCTGGCTCTATTTCCTCTGAAATACAGAACCATTCCTCCAACTACAGGGAGCGTGAACCTGGCCCAGCTGTTGATGGAATGGAAGATAATTGGGACTTCATCCATCTTACTATGGAAGGGGGAGTGTTGATGAAGCAAATGTTTAAAAAACCCATGACTGTCATGCTAAAGACAGAGAGCTAGGCACAAAGAACCTGCTCTATACCAAAAGTTTCAATGCTCGCCAGCCAACATGGATTCTGGATACTATCCCAGGGCAAGTTGAACCCTGGTTGTTTAAAATCAGTTTAAATGATGGGCAAGTCATAAAATGACATCAGGATTATGTCTGCTTGCAGAGTGATGTGTAAGCACCAGAGCCTTTGCCCTTGGGTGATGACCATCTGGAGGGACTGAGGCCAGGAAAGGATGCAGTTTTATCAGGAATGCCTGAGACGGGGTATTGACAGAATTGCTGGACCAGGGGACTGAGGAAAGGGGGTCTCTGCTCCTGGGGGAGACTCAGGCTGCTGCATGCTGGTGCTACCTTCTGAGAGAGAGAGAGAGAAGAGCCCCTGGCTATTTAAAAGATTTACATCCAGGATGTAAATTAAGAGGAGAGGAATCTAGTAAAATGGTCATCAAGGGGTTAACTGGGTTACTTAGATTATTATGGGTTGGAGCTATGCTCCACCCCTCTCTTACTTCTGATAACTGGTGTGTGTTCCCCCACTCTGTTAGGTAGCTGAATAGAGCAGCCTGTTCCCCACCTGCAGTACTGTAAGTAAGTGTGTTCCTTGTGCACTTTTTAAAAATGGTTGTTTCTTTACTTGTTTGTGAGACATCTAGCATGCTTTTAGATGCTCAAAAAATAATTATAGGCAGAGCTGGTAGAGCCAGCTCTGTTTAAGATTACCAGACACTTCCAGTTTAAGACCTTGTTTTCAGTTGCTTATAACTTTGCTAAACTTAAACTGTTCAGGTTGAAATTTTCCATGTCAGGTGTCTGCCTTTGGCTGAAATTTTCTATAAAGTTTCAGCTAAAATAGTTAAGCTGTTTCTGAGAATGAGATCACCGAAAAACACATTTATTTGCCGGTGTTAAAAAAAATTCTTACAATGTTTTTGTTGAGAAGCTCTAGTACCTCCATGCATTCCAGCAGGGATTTGAAATTGGCAGTCCAGGACATCCCTTTGAAAATTCACCCAAATTTGGCCAAGTTTTAAGCCTCTGAAAAAAACTATTTGCGTGTGCCCAATAGCAGCTGGTTAGAGTTTGGATAGCTAAGTTCTCTGAAGAGCCTGTGTGCATTGAGAATGCTTCAGCCTCCTACAGTACCTGCCTGCTGACTGCACTGCACAGGTCTTCCTCACAGTGACTGAGTATGCTCCACCATAGGCCTGCAGGCGCTAAGTAGGACTTTCTACCACTTAATCTCACAGGGATATTGTGAAGATAAATCCATTAATGTTTGTGAAGTGTTCAGACATTATGGTAGAAACACCCAGGAGGAAATGAATACTTTTTATATTCAGTGCAGGCTTTGGATTGTGTGCATTTTAAATGAGGCCTGGGCTGCACATTGAATGAGGAGGGTAAAAAGAAATGTTGAATCACTACCCATTCACTGAGTGAAACAGGGGTCCCAAGGAGAAATAGTTTGTGATTATGCAATTTAAAGACTGGTTGCATGGGCAACCTTAATTCTGGCATTTCCTAACTCTTATGAGTTTGCAATTTTAATGCTCTTTTAGTGTTGTTGTTTTTTTAAAGAAATTCCATGGTGTTTAGTTACAATTCAATGTTGCCCAATGGTCTTAAACAAGTGAGGTTTTTTTTTCTGTTTTTTATTCCTGAGCCAAGTTACAAGGAAAGAAACCACAGGGTATTGCATAAACATAGGGTCAAACAGAAAAAGCCAAGTCTGGGCTATGATCCAGTAGCTACAAGACTGGGCGTGGGCCTCTGCCTCTTGAGGGACCCCTAGATTCCAGTAGTTGCTCTAGAATGTCTTTGAGTGCCTGATTGGCCCTTCAGTCCCCAGCCTGGCTTCATTATGGTACACTTGTGGGAGATCTGCACAAAGAGTTAACCCTTTGCTTATTGGCATGTAGTTAGGGATCTGCATCCTATTGCATCTGTTTCTTTATATCTGCCAAGTTGCTCTCTTCGAGACCATCCACATTTCCCTTGTAGTCTTCCTCTTTCTAGAATGTGCTTAGAATTCGATAGAGTCCTTCAAAATGTCTTTGCAAATCTAATTACTGTAATTTTCAAGATACTTGCATTTTCAGCCTCATTTTCAGTCTGTTTTAGCCTCTCTTCCTCATCCTCCTTGATCCCACAGTAGTGATAAACTTGGCAACAGTCTGTGCACATAATAAACTTGGGAGAATTCTATTCATGTTTGTTATACTGTGCCCATCACTGTGGAATCTGAGGACGGTCTCAGTGGCAGATCAGGGAGGAAGAGAGACAGTCTGGGAAACAGGTGGCACATGCAGTTTTAACAGTGTGTTAATTCCTTTTATCTCGGGGCACCTGACAACTACTACTACGTGGTCACAACTGAAATGAGTTGGGTTGTCTTACACTAGTCCCTTGGGGATGTTTTTACACCACACAAGCATTGCATAACTTGACGTGACTGCATCTGTGATCAGAAGAGGATCAGGACTGGAACAGTAGCAGGTGCTGTACACCAGGTACAGTGGCAAAGTCACATGTGGGAATCTTGCATAACGCACATCCATGCTATGCCTGGCATTAACCAAACACTATCAGCACTTCACTTTCATCAGCACCAAATTCACTGTGTTTTTTCAAATTAATGAAGCAGGGATGCTTTTATTCCAACATAGATATTGGACT
Source organism: Trachemys scripta elegans (assembly GCF_013100865.1). NCBI lineage: Eukaryota > Metazoa > Chordata > Testudines > Emydidae > Trachemys > Trachemys scripta. The sequence goes on from NC_048301.1 coordinate 41,274,223, forward strand.
GAATAGCTGGGAATGCGCAAAACTACTGACAAGGTCAGTTGCATTTTGTGTAAGTGATGAACCCCTCTATCAATTCGTTCATCCCTCAGTTCAGTGGCAGACATAGCTCATTGCTTCTGTTTCTCCAGGTATCCATCTGAGCAGAGCTTTGGTTAGATGGCACCAGTAGGTGAATTTAATGATCTCATATAGATTCAGAGACCTTGGGTAATATTATTTGTCATTATACAGGTACCTCTTTGCTAAGAGCTAGCAGAATTTGGGGCCTTGTGAGTCAGTTTCCTATATGGAGAAAAGTTGGTAAGATGAAGTCAGGTATTTCCACAGTATAATTTGTTTATTTACCAGATGCGCACATTCCCAATTCTTTGAATTGGGGTGATAACAAATGACAATGGAGGCCTCTCCCTCTAGCCCAGAGGTTCTGAACCAGGGTATGTGTACGTCTGGGGGTACACAGAGGTCTTCCAGGGGGTACGTCAACTCATGTAGATATTTGTCTAGTTTTACAACAGGCTACATAAAAAGCACTAGATAAGTCAGTAGAAACTAAAATTTCATACAATGACTTGTTTATACTGCTGTATATACTATATTATATGGTAACATAATGTGCATATATGCACTGTATTAGACATGCGTTTTATGTCATTTACTGACGCATGCAAGCACATTAATGACAGGCACTCAAAGACATTGTAGAGCAACTACTGGAATCTAGGGGTCCCTCAAGAGGCAGAGGCCCACGCCCAGTCTTGTAGCTACTGGATCATAGCCCAGTCTTGGCTTTTTCTGTTTGACCCTATGTTTATGCAATACCCTGTGGTTTCTTTCCTTGTAACTTGGCTCAGGAATAAAAAACAGAATTAATGAAGCTGAAGTTGTAGTTTAAGTGAGGTTAAACTTGGAGTATGCAAGACAGATCAGACTCCTGAAAGGAGTCTAGTAGTTTGGAAAGGTTGAGAACCACTGCTCTAGCAGAAAGCTCAGTTAAGGCACCTCTGCCCTGTCTTCAGAAGCAGCTTGTACTCTGTATCACACAGGTCTCTCTCTGGTTAACTTGCTCTCTGTTCCTCTTCCTACTGCCTGGGCTGCACCTAAAATGTAGGTCAACCTAACACTATTGGTTAGGGGTATGAAAAATTCACATCCTTGAGAGATGGAGTTAAGTTGACCTAAGCCCCGCTATACCCACAGCTAGGTTGATGGAAGCATTCTTCCGTCAATCTAACTACCACCTCTACTACCGCGATTGAAAGCCCCCTTCCATCACAGTGCGTGGTGTCTGTGCTACTGTAGTGTAGCCATACCCTGACTCAGCTCCTGCCTTTCAACCTGTGAAAGCCCTAGTAAAATGCTGCTCAATGGGACTATGGCTTAGAGAGGCGAGCTTGGGCATCTGTCCTCTTTTTGTGCAGATGTTTTGTGACATAAAGGAACCTCAGAGTTTCAACTGGCAAACAAAAAAGAGTGCTTTAATCTGTACAATACCCTTAATGACTATCTGGGGACAGTTACTGCATGGCATCTTTAACTTGCCCTGTAGAATTTCATCCTAGTTACTTATACATCAATGACTCCTAACATGCAGCCATTGGCACCGTTCTGTATAATAATATTATTAAGAGGAGACATACCTGCTACTTCAGTTGTATGCAGGAGATGCCACCTTGGGGTATGATCTTGTCATCTTGCTAAGCAGAATCTGGCCTGGTCAATACTTGGATAGGAGACCTTCAAGAAATAGGTTACGGCAGGAAGTCCTATTGGTGGTTTACTGTGGCATTTTCCCAGCCCTAGGAGCCACTGAGCTGCTGGAGATGCTGCCTTTGGGGTGATGCACAAAACTGAGGCCCTGAATGCTTGCATATTTTTATAACTGCGCCCTTGGCTGTCTCCTATGTGTATTTTAAAGAGCTCATGTGTTTTGTTTGGGCAACACTGAATAGCATGATGAAGTGCAAGTAACTCAATGGGATTTATATGAGCTTATGAAGCGGAGAATAAACCCCATAGTTTGCACAGTAAATCAATTTGTAAAGCGCTTTGGGATCTTTCTGGATGAAAGGCTCTATATAAACGTAAGTCATGACCATTCATCATTATTGAATATGAAATAGAGATATACACTCTATCAAGCAGCAGCAATAGGCTGAGGCTCATGATTGCTCACAAGGCCCAATCAATCATCAGATCACGAAATAAAGCAGCTAGAATAAAAAAGAAAGAGAACCCACAGCAAACCATTCCAAGCAATGCAATTAATGGGTGTCCAATATAAATAGTGATCTTAGAACTGGAGAGCGTGGGCTTTTCCTGAGCTGCAAAGTCCAAGAGGGCTGCACAGTGGGGGAGACAGGAGTTAAAGTACAGACCCCTCCCAGGTGGTATACCAGCCATATACACATCTAGTAGGGGCTTGCTAAGAAGACTATGTATATTTGTTTCAGAATTACCTTTTATTCCATCTGGTTTGGTTTTCTGCTGAACTTTTCAGGCTATAAATCTGGGGATTGAGCTGTACCTTCTGCAAGTAATTAAGACACCCTTCCAATTATCACATCACGATGCAGCCACAGGCCAAATGTGCCCTGTCAGTCCCCGCCTTGGTCACTCTTATCTTTAGCATGCAGGTGTGACCTATATAAACTACAGCCCCCAAAATGCTGTTCTCCATCTTGATCCAACCAGGAGGAGGCTTGGCTCAGGTAGAGAATGGGACACTGAGACCTGTAGTCTCTTTTGGCTGTTAACCCTTATAGAAGATGAGGACTGCTGCAATCTGTTCCATTTTATGCCAGTTAGGAAGGATGAAGCATGGGAAGCTCCTGTACTCTGTGCTATGAGATCCAGTGTCGGCCGAAGGCTATCTGTGGACTAGAACAAAAAGTCCTCTGTCTTGTGAGGGAAGGCAAAGTCTAGTATGATTTTTGACTGTCTGAGAATGCTTTTGTCTCTCAAGCTTTTGAGGTGTTATGAAATATAATATTCTGCTCTCTCTTTTGTTTGTTCACTATTATAGAAGAGAGATTGAAAATTAATAAAATATAAGGGTGGAATGGCATAAGATAGTAGGCAAGTAAAAGTACAATCTCGTTAAACATAACGCATGGAGCCACAGCTCAGGAAAGGAATGGCAGGTAACTTCCTGTCTGCTCTTCACGCTGGCCATTCAGTTTCTTAGTGGAGGAATCATAGAATATTAGGCTTGGAAGGGACCTCAGGAGGTCATCTAGTCCAGCCCCCTGCTCAAAGCAGGACCAATCCCCAACTAAATCATCCCAGCCAGGGCTTTGTCAAGCCTGACCTTAAAAACCTCCTAAGGAAGGAGATTCCACCACCTCCCTAGGTAACCCATTCCAGTGCTTCATCACCCTCCTAGGGAAAAGTGTTTCCTAATATCCAACCTAGACTCCCCCACTGCAACTTGAGACCATTGCTCCTTGTTCTTCATCTGGTACCACTGAGAACAGTCTAGATCCATCCTCTTTGGACTGCTGGCCAGATATGGTCTGCACTTTCTATGTCTCAGCCATCTTCATCGTTAATACAGAAGTGCAGCCCACAGATGCTACAGGTCTTAGTGTGTCCCAGTAAGCTAAGTGGGCTGGGACTGAGCTATCTCAGACACTGCTTCTATGATCAAGACATTGCAAGGCTTTTGCAATTCAGTTTTGAATGGGAAGGCTAAGGACTTGTAAGACTGGGAGATGGCGAGTTAGCAGCAGCCAGTCCATGGCTGTGGAAATCCTGTGCATGAGAGTTCAGGATGAAGTGTGGCTGCCTTCAGGACAGAATGCAAGACCCACCTTTTACTAACACTTCCTCATAACATTGACAATCATTATGTGGGGGGAAGAAAATCTATCACTCTGCCTGTTGTCAGAATGGAGTAAAGAATAAAATTAGAAGGATCAGATCATTAAAGACCTCCTGAGTCCTAGGCACCATGCTCAATCCTGGGACAGCAGAGAGAAGAGAACTCAGGGTTAGTTGTAGATCTCTTGTATTTTATAATTTAGTAAGATGCTCAGTCACTAAATGGTGGGCCTAGTATAAATGCCTGGGTGGATAGCATACCATTCTTCAAGTGATCTGTCTTCAGATCAAGCCGGAGCATAGCCTACATTGATCTGCCGATTCCATAGTCTACTTCCCGCTGTTAAAGACGAGAGTGCCTGCAGTTTATTCAATTTTATGCCAGATGGAATGCAGCCCTTTGTCTCCCCTTCTTTTGAGGGATCTTCTACAGGCCAGCAGACAGATGCTTACAAACTCTTCTCAGGTTGTAGCTTAGGTACTGTCACAGGGTGAGTAGCATACACCGAACAGGGTATTAATTAATCTCTGTGGGGATGCTGTTAAGTGTAGTTGCAAAAATTACCAGTTTTACTTCTCATTCCAGCAGGTGCCAGAGAGCCTACAGTAAAGACAGCAGCTGATACCAAGGATGGAGGACCAGATAGATCCTTAGCTCATCTTCATTTCTTTTCTTCTCAGGGTTTGATTACTATATTATCAGAGCATCTAGGAACCCTAGTCATGGATGAGGACCCCATTGTGCTAGGCACTGTACGAGCACAGAACAAAGAGACAATCCTGGCCCCCAGGGGCTTTGATGCACTCTGCTTCCTTCACGTCAGGGATTCCTTGCAGTCAAGGTCTCATAGTCATTCACATTTGATAGTCATCCAGCTCATTCTGGAGTTGAGGTTGGGGTCTGTTGTGGGGCTTCAGAAGTTCAAATAAACATTCACACTTATAGCAGCTAATCCAAACTTTGAATCCTTTCAGATTCTTCATCACAGATTTCTCTGGCACATCTCTAATCCATCCACATTTAACACATAAACACATTTAACATAGCTTAACTTTTATTTCCTAGGTCCAGAATTCTTATCTTTCTGTGGCAACATTGTAATTACATTGTTATTTCCAGCAACAATCGATAGCCTCTCAGTCGGGATTTAATCGCTTCGTGATTAATTGATTAGTTAATGTAGCTAATTTTATAGCTTCTTGATTAATTGATTAATTAGTGAATGTTTGTACAGCGCATTGAAAATGTAAAGTGCTGTATAAGTGCTAAGCATTATTATTAATTATTAATATTATTATTTATGATTCTGTCTCAGTTGGCCAAATCCTAGTGAATAATTAGTTCAGGCTGTGCGTTTTAATGCTGGACTTGGTTTAGAATTCAACGGATAGCAAAGCATTTGGTGTTCAGGACTTTGTTCACACTAGTTGACACTAGTTCAGATCTTTCTTTTACCTACATGCAGGTGTAATAACTTTGGGAAAAATAAATGGGACAATATTAGCCATTTAAATGATCAACTAAGTAAAATATCTGTCCTGTTACCTAAGGCCTGTGTATATTGAATGTGCTTGTGTTGTATTTTTGTCTCTCTTTAGATTGCAAGCTCCTAAGGACAGGGACTGTATCTTTCTAGAAGGCTGCACAATTGCAAGCCTGTTTTGGAACTTAACATTAATGTTGTGTTTGTGTAACTATCGGAAATGTCGCATGATGAACCTCCACTCTCTGTGGACGTTAATGCCACTCTTCAGCCAGCTTTACACTCTACACTGTTTCTTCTTTTTTAAATTAGGAATGATACTGACTGACCTCATAGAGGAGTAATGAGGCTTTCATCACTGAGTGTAAAACACAACAGAAGTGCTGAGGCCTTGTCTTTGAGACAATTGCATTGGCTTAATTGATGGTATGATTTTTAAACCAGTTTAGTCAAACTGGTGGTAATCCTTCTGCAGACATTCTTAATTCAAATTAAGAATGGCTTATTTCAGTTTAGTTTAAGTGGTTTACACTGAAATAAGAGTATCTGTCGAGGGGTTTGCACAGGCTTAATTTAAATCAGTTTCAAAACCTATGTAGAATTTTCTCTTGCAGACAATGCCTGCGTATTATTGCCAAGCTTTTCTTGATCAAGATACAATGTGGATGCAGCCGTTTCATCAGCAACCACATGGTTTATCAGGAAGTTATTAATAGAGTGGTCTTCAATGCAGTGTTGTATTCATGAGTCTGCAGACTACTAGCTTCATTTCTTGTGTTGTTGCACTGAGATTTGCCTAGCAGCAGCCACAGAGTAAAATTAAGAAGACTGGTCAGTTTTGCACTACTGTTCAGAATCTGAGGTCAGTTATTACATTGCATTAGTTTTATTGCATTTGTTTGCTCTTGGACTTTGGTGAATTGTTAACCCTACTGACGCTGGAGAAGGTGAGAAAAGAAGAAGAGTGCAGTGGGGGTGTAGAGTTAGCTGGGCTCATCATACTTGCATGGTCAGATTCTTTAGCAAGGAACTGACCTGCTCTTTTGAGTTCAGTCAGAGTAGGTGGAGTTCGTGGTCTTGCCAATAAAGAAGAAAGTTGTATTTGTTTGAGGGCTCTTACACAAGGTTGGGTGAGCCTAGAAATGAGGGGTTCAGGGTAGGGGAGGGGGCTCCGGGCTGGGGCAGGGTGGTGGGGTGCAGGGGGCATGAGGGCTCTGACAGGGGGTACAGGCACTGGGGATGAGGGGTTTGGGGTGCAGGAAGGGGCTCCAGGCTGGGGCCAATGGTTCGGCATGTGGGAGGAGGCTCAGGGCTGGGGCAGGGGGTTGTGGTGCGGGAGGGGATGTAGGCAGACTCCAGCTGGGGGTGTGGGCTCTGGGATGGGGCCAGGGATGAGGGGTTTGGGGTGCAGAAGGGGGCGCAAGGCTGAGACAGGGGGTTGGGGTGAAGGAGGGGATGTGGGCTCCAGGAGGGAGCTTGGGTGCAGCTGGGGAAGGGGGTTAGGGTGCGGGCTCCATGAGGGACTTAGGGTGCAGAAGCGGGTTCTGACCTGTGTCAGGGGGTTGGGGTGTGGAAGAGTGTTCAGGGTAAGGGCTCCGGCCGGGCAGCGCTTACCTCAGGCGGCTCCTGATCGGCGGCATAGCAGGACCAAGGCTGGCTCCCTGCCTGCCCTGGCTCCATGCAGCTTCCGGAAGTAGCTGCATGTCCCTGTGGCCCCTAGGCGGAGGCACAGCCAGGTGTTTCCTGGCCATGGGGAGCTGCGTGGAGCTCCCGTGGCTGCCCGTGCTCCAAGGAGCCGCACATGCTGGCTGCTTCTGTGAGCTGCGCAGAGCCAGGACAGGCAGGGAGCCAGGCTTAGTCCCAGTGTGATGCCGACCGGACTTGTAGTGGCCCGGTCAGCTGCCAGGGTTCTTTTTGCGACTAGGCAACCCTAGTGCAACCCTCTAGTTTGGACACTTCTATTTCAGTTTACAAGAGTGCCTTACATTAATTTAGCTTACATCGATTCCTTACCAGTTTAGGCTAAATTGATATTCCAAGATATAAAAAAATAAGACATTAAGATGGTGATAAGGTTGAGGGTATACATCAGAAGCTTAAGGTGTTTTTTTTGTTTGTTTGTTTTTTAAAGGGGTATATCAGTTATCCCTAAATCAAGCAGTATAAAAACAGGATATTCAGATTTAAGGTTATATTTAAAAGAAATCCAAACGTTATGGTATGGAAGTGCACACTTAAGGCACCCAGGCAACCATAACTCTGCCCTGTAGTGATTATACAACAACTATATGATTGTAATAAAGGCATTTTAGTTTCTGTGGGCCCAGATTAAATTAGTGTTTTTAAAAGTCATTCTTTCCCTCCCACCGCCACCATATTTTTTTCTTCTCATGGTGTTACTACAGGGCAGAGTTAATGTTGTGTCTGCAATTCCTTGTGGTGCTGTTGTTTTTTAATTAAAATTTTCATATGTGAACGCTAAGCAAAAGAAACGATGAATGCTACCATGTGGCATTTCTAATGAGATGAAGATATGTAGGATCAACCTTAAATTATGTTTAAAAATTTAACTATTAAGGGCAGACTCACTGTTACACCAGAGCAGCACAAAGCAGCCAGAATGCACCAACCAGTTAAGATGAGATTCCAATTGCTTTGCATTGCCAGAGCAGTGCAAAGCCGTCAAAATGAACTGGTGAATCTAGCCCAGGGGTCGGCAACCTTTCAGGAGTGGTGTGTCGAGTCTTCATTTATTCACTCTAATTTAAGGTTTCGCATGCCAGTAATACATTTAAAGGTTTTTAGAAGGTCTCTTTCTATAAGTCTTTAATATATAACTAAACAATTGTTGTATGTAAAATAAATAAGGTTTTTAAAATGTTTAAGAAGCTTCATTTAAAATTAAATTAAAATGCAGAGCCCTCCCCCAGACCGGTGGCCAGGACCCTGGCAGTGTGAGTGCCACTGAAAATCAGCTCGCATGCTGCCTTTGGCACATGTGCCATAGGTTGCCTACCCCTAATCTATCCCATAATTTGCAGTTGATTTATTGGGTTAGAGCAAGGGTAGACAAAAAAAAAAAAAAAATTGACAAGGTCCACATTTCTTGGTTAATAAATGGTCCAAGTCCAGACTCCAAAGAACATAATTTAAAAAAAACATTAATGATGATGATGATGATAAGCAAATAAAAAGATTTCGGGGTCCATTCGAAAGTGTCTGGTGGTCTGGATCTGGCCCGTGATCTGCCTGTTGACTGCCCTTGGGTTAGAGAGTGGGGCTATGTGAGAGGAACCCAGTCCTGAGTTCCAATGTGTCTGCACTTCCATGGTTCCCTGGCACTTATGCCTCTGTGCACAGTGAATGGCTGAGTTACCTCTGATGGCATAGTGACCCTAGTTTAAAACTGACCTGTCTGTAACCTATGTAATAACAATTGGATATAGGATTTGTTAATAACTTGATGTAATTACAACTTATTTTCTTCAAATATGGATTGTGCACAAGATTTCAATGAAATTTAGTCAAAGGGAATGTTTGAAGAGTCTGTTCTGTTACTGAAATAATTCTGGACAACCCTTCCCTTCCCAAAAATGCAGTACCAATGCGAAATTTCCTAAAGAACTCATTCTAAGTTAACTTTAACTCATTAAGTAAAAACTGTACTTTTTGGTTTTTCATATGTAACAGAAGTTGAATCCCTGCTTTAAGGGCAAAATGAAACCCCACCTTATTTATGGAGGCACTAGTTGTTTGACTCTATAATTAATAAGGCACTTAAACCGAAATGAGTTTCCCTCCCAAGGGTTTGCATTAATTTAACTAAACCAGTTTCTAAACCACTTTAGTTAATTAGGTACACTTTTCCTGTGTAGACAAGGCCTTAGAGACAGGAGAGTTAAAACTAGAGCTAGTTGGGATAAAGTTTTCAAGAAATTTTGTTCCCATGTTTTAACCAACTGTAGTGAATTGTCATTGACTTGTAGTACCTACAACTGCCTTTCCTATTTTTATCAGGCACTTGCCGCCTGCAGCTTTACAAGTGAGGTTGCAGGCCCATTGTTGTATGCTGCATTATTTTTGTTTGCTTTCTAGGTTCGTATCCTCTAGGGCAGCTTTCCCTCAAGTGTGGGGCGCACCCCCATGCAGGGGATGAGAAGTGATGGGTGCGTAGGGTATGGCCTTTAACAACAAATGCTGTGGTTGTAGGGAGGCTATATCAATTTAATTTTCCTGCAGGAAGCTCAGCTCCCAAAAGTTTATGAAATATGGCTGTAGGCAGCAGCTGTGTACAAGAAAATCAGTCAGAGAGAGGCTAAGGCAGCAAACAGACTTCACTGGTGAGATACACAATTTCTTAAAAGAACTGCACCACAACTGACAAAAAGCATTTATTCAGCATTAACCCCTTCTGTACAGTGAGCTAAGCAGCACTTATAAGGCTATCTGTAATATTGCCATCTGGCTATTCCCAAATCCTACAATGCAGCCCAAAACTGTCACCATTTTTTTACAGGAGGCATGGCCCATCGAGAGTAGAGGTCTTAGCAAGCATAGAGGAAGGTCATTTGGATTGAGGTGAATTGCCAGCTGGCATTTGTAGTCTCTAGCAGTTGTACCACCATATTGAAAAGGAGGGTGCCTGAGATCCGCTCCATTAATGCAAATTAAGGCCTGTGTGCAGGCTTCTGGCAAGTTGCTGATTAGGCTCCCGGTTAGGCAAAGTTTGACTGACCCTGAGCTGTTGAGTCACTGAAGCTGCCACTGCCTCTGCTGCTTTTCCTTTTTCTCATCTCGTGCTTAACACTTGAGATGGTGCTTGCCCTTTATCTTCTTCCCTTTGTCGGGATGGAGGACCTGTGCTGTGCGTGAGCATCTCTGTGTGAGCGCGTGTGTCTGGCTGCCTGTCATTACAGCACTAATGGAAATACTGCACGGATCACAACTCTCAATTAGCTCCTTGGGAGATTGCTGTGACAGCCAGTTACTGAACAGCAAGGCCTGAAGGAATGAATTAATTTGTAGTACACGGCAGTTAGAGTCACAGTGTTAGCGATGGAATGAGACAGCAATAGACCCTGATTAGGCTCAGGCTGTGCGTTGCAAAGGAATGATACCTGCAGGATGGCCTTTTCTTCTCCCTACTGCAACCACCCAGGACTGGGGATGGTCTCAGGCCATAGATGAGATGAGTGTGGTGATCTCAGTTTAGCTCTTGGAGGCACAGCCTGCCTGAGGCTATCTGGCAGCCAGCAATGGACTTTCATTTAGCACAGACAAGGGCATGCTGCACTCCAGCTGGCTTGGAGCCAGGCCAAAGCCACTAAGTGAGTAGTGTTCAGGGAGGGTAACACTATCTTTCTTTCTGTCTTCAAACAAGATCTCTCTTCCTTATTAGTTTAGATAAGTGTAGATCAGAGAGTGTACCCTGGGGCTGCTGCTCCCAGAGATGCCAGTGTCTTGGCTTCCCTGTGCAGCATAGGATCTCACTATGATATGGGGAGAGGCAGGGGTGCAAAATTTACGCAGCGCACACCAGCAGGCAGGGAACCTTGGAAGTGCATTCACAGAACATGTAGGAATCGTCACACCTGAATAAACAGCCTGAAGTTTCCAGAGCCGCTGCCTGGAGACAGTCATGCATCCTTTATTACCCTGAAGTTTCCTAGTACCCAGCCCGCTACCACATTATTGCCCATAAGCCTCTGTAGCTGCTGCTGTCCAAAGGCAGCATGACATTCTCTCTGACCCTGAAATCTCCAGGTCTGCTCCCCAGAAGACTTGCATCGTCTTACCCTGAAATCCCTGGGGTTGCCGCCCAGACCTAGCCTTTCATTTTCTGTTGTATATGATTTCGTTTTTAGCGCTATATAGAGGTGCAGATTTATAAACTGTTTTTTAAGTATACAGAATTAGATTTGTTAGGGCGGGTGTCATCTTTTCTACCCCCTTGAGGGAGCATCAGTCAACTGGAGAAAAGAACTATGAAATTGATGAGGTGCTGGGAAATTGTGACGATTTGAAAGGGGCAGGCCCTGGGCTCCAGAAGTGCGTGATCTGCAAGCTGGGTACAGGAGCACGGTTGAAGCATCAGGGGAAGATTAGGGCCTATGTGATTTGCACTGGAACAGCCCTTGCTAAAGACAGGATGCAGGAAGGGATTTTTTCCTTTGGAGAGTTTTGTTTTTTAACGAATATTGTGCTGGTGAACAGTACAGTGAGGCAGCCCTGTTGTTGATACTGATGTGTATTCCAGTAGCACCGAGAATGTGCTGGGTGCTGTACAGAAATATATGAAAAGACAGTCCCTGTCCCATATTGCTTACATTTTAAAAAGACAAACACGTGAAGGGTAAGGAAAAGAGAAATAACTTGCCAGCAATACAAGCCCTACAGGCTGTTGCCCACTGTTTCTCCACAGCACAGGGCTAGCTCAAGCGGCACCAGCGGAAGCTTCCTCCACTTACTTGGAGTGTGAGCTCTTTCGGGACAGTAACCATCTTTTTGTGCTGTGTTTGTTCAGTGCCTAGCACAATGGGCTCTTGATCCAAGACTACGGCGCCTAAGCGATACAAATAACTACTCTGCCAATGCCTTCACTCCTGACCTGTAGGGGTAAGACTACACTGCAATTAAAAACCCGCAGCTGGCCCAGGATGCAGGGCTGTTTAATTGTAGCATAGACATCTGGATGTGGGCTGGAGCTCGGGCTCTAGGACCCTGCAAGGTGGCATGTTCCCAGAGCTCAGGCTACAGCCTGAGCTGGAACATCTACACGTCAACAGCTTCAAAGCGTGAGCCCGAGTCAGCTGGCACGGACTAGCCTAAGGTGTCTCATTACAGTGTGGATTTACCCTAGGTGTCCTATTTAGGAGTGAAAGGAGTGTTTAGCCTCCAGGAGCCATTCAGTCCTTGGCTTCGTAGTTGAGACCACCAAAAAGAGGGCCAGTTAATGGTGTCTGTGTTGGTGGAGTGAGGTAAGTTTTCAATACCTGCAGAATCAAACCAGATTCCATTCAGCTCCTGTGGCTTAATGATTTGGGGGCTACTGGGGATAATGGAACCAACATTTAGGATTATGGCCCTTCCAGCATGGCCTGGCAAATAGTCTAGGTCCCACAGGCAGCATTGTACCTGGCGCCTGTTTATTTTCTTGTAGTTGTGTGTGTAAACAAGGTGAGCAAGTCCATCAGCCAGATTCTTCCTGTACCCATCCTGCCTTGTGTAGCCTCCAGTTCTTCATTGATCTTTGGGTCTATTGCTTGTGTTCATTCTCATGTGGAGCAGGTGCCAATAGTCTCACCCTGGACACTGTAAGTGGTGCTCCTGGGCTGCCCAGCCTCCCAGTCATTGTGCAGAGCTCAAAGCACCATTTTGCTTCAGTATCACTGTAATGTTATCTGATTAAAATATGACCATATAGATCATTGTTGCAACCACTGTTCTATATTTGCAACAAATCTTGTACAAAATGTGGCATGCAAGATGTCTATGAAAAGGTTATGATTTGCTGAATATAATTATGCTATTTGTATGCATGTATCATTTTTGTATTTGAAGTTATGAGTATTGGCTCTATACCTGTATTTCAAATGTTTGCTCCTGGGGTAACGCCCACAAGGTAGTTAGCCAGCACATCTTGAAGGGACTATTCAAATTAAGTGGCTCATCCAGAGACACTTAACTCACAGTGAACCATGGGAGATGCCCATCTACACTGTGTGGATGTTCCATCTGAAATATAGGTAATGGCTTCCTGCAATGACTAAGCGAAGTCAGGCATGCACAGGTGACTTGCTCATGTGACTCAACTCCCATCTCATCATTTGTAATTTTCCACTAGCTGTGCTGAGGGCTTTGTTTGAAATAATGGGTTTCCTTCCACATGGCAGAAGATATAAAAGGCCCTGGAAACCCCTCCATTTTGCCTCTTTTCTGCTCCAGCCTCTAGACTATGAACTTATATTAATGGAAGCATCTAACTAAGGAACTCAGGACCTTCCAATGATTTGGAAGCAGCCAGAGACTTAACTTAAGCCAGCAGTTTATTCCATCACTGCTACAAGCCTGAACCAAGAACTTTGCAATTACTGTATGTATTTGATTCCTTTAACCAATTTTAACTCTCACCTTTTTCTTTCTTTCTTTCTTTCTTTTTATAAATAAACCTTTAGATTTTAGATAGTAAAGGATTGATATCAGTGTGATTTTTGGGTAAGATCTAAGTTATATATTGGCCAGCTTGTGTGGCTCATCCTTTGGGATCAGAAGAACCTTTTATTTGAAGAGATTGGTTTTCAAGAACCACTCATCTCTACGTCTAGTGTTTTCGGGGGTAATACGAGGACTGGAATGCCTAAGGAAACTGCTTTTATGACTTCTTGTTAGCCAGTGTGGTGAAACAAAAGTTTACTTTTGTTGCTGGTTTGGTATATCCTATGGGGGATTAGCCACCAGTCTTGGGGTGTATCTGCCCTATTTTTCAGCACTTTGTCCTGAATTTGGCATCCTCAGTTGTGACCCACTGAGGCACGGTTACAATCACTTTCAAATATTTCTGGCCTAGAGTGTTTGGTGTGGATTCTGTTGTGATTTAGTGATGTAATTTAGTAACATTTCTGGCATGGGATGTACTGGTGTCTTCATTGTGATGTTGGCATTGCACAATTGTTCTTTATTATTGTAGAAGCCCCAGGCATGGACCAGGACCCTATTGTGCTAGGGGCTGTACAAACACAGAACTAAAAGATGGTCCCTGCTCCAAGGAGCTTACAATTGAAGTATAAGACAAGAGACAATAAATGGATACACACAGATTGGGCCTTGGGACTCACCGTCTCCCACTAAGCTAGTTAGGACAGCACCTTATTTAAATTCCTCTGTGAATGTCGGTGGCTTGCAGCCTGAAGGCTAATCACCTTGTCGACAGTGATGCCCATTTTTCCCAGGTGTAAAATGCAACTCTTCTGTTTTGGGATCTGCTGGGCACTCACTTTGTCCAGATCTAAATGAGGACACAAGGAGTGGGGTAGCTCTTGGACCTAAAGTGGCAGAGAGCTATCTGAACATTTGGAGATATCTTATTTCCTAGAACTGGAAGGGACCTTGAAAGGTCATTGAGTCCAGCCCCCTGCCTTCACTAGCAGGACTAAGTACTGATTTTGCCCCAGATCCCTAGGTGGCCCCCTCAAGGATTGAACTCACAACCCTGGGTTTAGCAGGCCAATGCTCAAACCACTGAGCTATCCCTCCCCCCTAATAAACAGACATGGGGCCAGAGCTGATGAGACAGGGAGCGAAACACAAATGAAGGAACAGGGGAAAGCAGCCTGAAAAAGAGGCAAAGGAGAATGAGAGGAGAGGAAAATTTTGATAAATAAAAAAAGGTGACTTAAGTGAGAAGAGAGAGGGTGATTCTCTCCTGATTAGAATTCATGAACTCCGTTCTTACATTAAGTCTATATATGACACCTGGCCTTTAATGTGAAGCTGCCTACAAGCATTAAAAATTAAAAGCAGAAGGTAGGCTCCATCCATCTCGGGCAGCGCTGCTCCCCTCCTATCTGAGCTCTGCACAAAGCTATTACACATTGATAAATTATTTTGGGTAATAGCTGAGATATTACATTGTTTCTGAGTGAAGGTAAAATCTCTCCATGACATGGGCATTTATCAGGAGCGCATTTCATCCTATTTATTATGGTCGAGACAAGATCGCGGGCTGCGGGCAGAGCTGGCACGTCGTACTGATCACCTCCCCCATCGCCTCCCTTCCCTCTGTCACTTGGGTGATGGGATATTGATGGAGCTCATGACAAGTTAATTATTAACTAAAGATATGCAGTTCACCTTTGCCAGGGGAGGAGGCATGGAGAGGAGCAATGATGGTTCTTTTAAAAAAATATATATCCATTGTGTTCCTGGAATTCTTTCCCCTCTACCCAATACATGGTCCCCTCATTCTGCAGCCCCCAAATTAATGTACAAGTTGTTTGGAGCTCACCTAGGCCCAGGTGTTGAGTAGGGATGGATGAAGCTCTGAAGATGTGGGGTTTGGGTTCAGTTAAGCTTCCGAAAGCTCAGATACTTATCCTGTTTCCTTGGGTCTGAAATAAGTGCTGTAGAAATCCTATTGGAACAGCTATTTTTATGGTACTTGGCATATCTGGTTCGTGTGCTCGCCAGAAAACTGACTTAGCCAAAGGTGTTAGAGCCACAAATGTTTGTTTGAGTTCTGAAAATGATTTTTTTTCTCTTTCTGGGGAGGATTGTTCTCATTTGCTCAGAAGCCTTTCAGCCATCCCTGGCTGTGTGAAGGCTGGAGGACCAGGGCAAGAAGGGAATTACTGCAGCTAGTGTGGTTATGTCCTTGCTTGGACACTCTCTATCTCGATACTTCCTTGGGTGCTGGAGTAAGCGGGGCACAGTTGGCCCCCATTACACTAGCATGCCAGTTATCATCTTGGCTGCCACCAGGAATAGAACCAGGGACTTGAAGAGTGAAAAGTTTGAGTCGCTACAGCTTGAGCTAAAGTGCCTGGCTGTGTAGCTGGGGGGCTGTAACAGATTCAGATCCTCTGTGGATCGGGCATGGAGAGGTATACACCGCACACACTGACCAGTGGGTAACATTAGTACATACATCCGCACATTAAAATATTAGAGTCACTGAAGGGATTGGGAATAGGACATGCATCTTTTTACCTTTAGGTCGGCAGTTCCTGTAGTGGTAGGTCACTCCCATCTGATGGCAGTTTGGCCTGTGTGAAATGAATTTGGGTTCCAGTTGAGTTCTTATTGGACCCAGTGCCATTTCCATGGAAAATCACCAGCATAGTTGCACTAACTAGTTTCCTTGATGACCTTCTCAGAACAGATTGAAAGGGCCACTAAATTAGGTGTTGAAGTATTTTGGTGGGGAGAAGTGAATAGAAGCTTGCCTTGCTATTGGCTGTGCTATGCCTGTTCTGGGGAAATCCAAGCTTCAGTCTCCACAGCAGCCAGTTCTGTGCACTGTATCAGTGCTGTAGTCACAACAAAGGAAAATTGTCTGTCAAAAAGCATGTTGATTATGTGGTTTTACTAAGATATGAGCAAATGGTATCTCTACCTGTTGTAGGCCGCCACAGCAATGATCCCATTTAAAATGCAGTCGCAGGTAAAAGGATCATTACCTAGTCTGGGGACCCCTCTCTCTGTCCCCGTCTGGAGACCTTCTAGAGCTGCATTGGCTCTGCAGAGGCTCTCTAGTAAGGTTCATTCCTCAAGTGAACATTGGCAAAACTGGGGGGTGGTTTTGTTTTACAAAACTAATGGTGATTTGGATTCAGTTCCCAATATATACATCCTCAAAAAGTTAATGGCAGTTTGGATAAATCACATAGTTAGAGTTTTTCCATCTCTGTTAGGCCTCATCTTCTGGGGGTCAGGCCAGGGTTTTTCCTTACGCTCTATACTCCAAGGTTGTGTCCTGTCATACTTGAAATGGCCCAAGAAATGGGGCTTCTGGTTTTGGCTTACGTCTGCCTTCAAGTGTTCTATCTTGGATACCAAGTCTGCCAGCTGGTTGTCAGAAACAAAAAAGCTATTTAGTCAAGCAATATGGTATTTTCTTGAGACTGAAAATGGGAGCCCTATTCCATCCCTCCCCATTTGGGTTTGTTCAGATTTGAACATGGGAAACTGGTTCCTGTTTGATGCCTCTATACAGGAGACCAATCTTTCTCCCCCAGGGATGTCATCGTACATTTCATTAGTGCCTCTCACATTGAAGTATCCCAAAGCATGTTACAGACTACGGATAGGCATCTCCCCTACAGTGCAGCTACTTCCTGGGTGGATGGCAGTAGCCACTATGCAGCAGCACTGAACAATGGAAGGGAAAAGAGGGAATTATCTGCTTGACCCCTTTTCACTTTCTGATACCAGGGCCCCATGTTGGATTATTTGGAACTGAAGTTTCATCTAATTGATTTCCACCCTTTCTGCTCCCTGACCCCACGGTTCCAATGATTCTGAGCGAAAGCCACAGCTCCAAGAGATTGTGTTGAAAATCCTGTTAGCCTGGTGTGTCACTGCGTGAAAGAGGCCCAGTTTAGCCTGAGTACGTTTAAAAAAAATAGCCCATTGGACATGATGTTCAAGCTGGATTCATCAGTGGCCTCCTCAGATTTAGCTCTTCCTTGCTGATACCACCCCTGCATTTTCTCCTGCATTAAAATTGCAGTTTATAAAAGCAAAACTTGCAGAGATTTCACCTGCTTCATCCATCTGGCTTTTATAAATCCTGGTCAGAAAGTTTTTAGTCTCTTGATGATATCAAAGGTTTTGAGAAAGAGAGATGGGCCTGGCTCCTACCTGCAGACAAGGTGAGCACTATCTGGAGTTTGATGGGTAGATAAGCTGTCTGGAGTCCAGGTAAAAAACTGCCCCACACTGCAGTAAGGCTAATCTTTCTGTCCTTGTCTGGTCATAGTGATTGGTCTGCCCTCTACTTAATATAATAAAATATATAATAAAAATATATTTAGTAACCCTGAACCTTCCTCCTCCCTCCACTTCCCTTCAGGATCTTTCAAGGTTACAGGAATTATGTAACATACTCACCTAAAAGAAACTGCATGAACTTATTGTCTTCACCCTTATTTCCCGCACCTTACCCTCATAAAATGCCTTTCTTGTTGTTGTCCTCTCTTGCTGATGCCTTTTGTATAGGGGCCAACTCTGCAATCACTTATTAGATCAGTAAGCCCTATACTCTGTAGTAAGTGCATTTGAAGTCAGTAGGGCAGTACTCGTGATAGTAAAACACTGGGCTTGATTCATTTCCCATCATCAGTAGGAGTCTTTCCATTGATTTGAATGGGAATTAGATTGAATTGAATGGGAATTTTTCCTAATTTGCAGCCGGGAAGATTTAGGTTAGATATTAAGACCATTACTTCTTGTTCTACCGTTGGACATGAAAAACAATGGATCACAGTCCTTTATATAACATCTCTTAACTTTTTTCTGACTGTTATTGGGTCCCCCTTAGTCATCTTTTCTCAAGACTAAACATACCCAGTTTTTTAAATGTTTCCTCATAGGTCTGATTTTCTAAACCTTTTATAATTTCTGTTGTTCTCCTCTGGACTCGCTCCAATTTGTCCACCTCTTTCCTAAAGTGACTCCCAAAATTGGACACAGTACTCCAGCTGAGGCCTCACCAGTGCTGAGTTCAGTGGGACAGTTACTTCTTGTGTCTTACACATGACACTCCTGTTAATACACACCAGAATGATATTAGCCTTTTTTTTGCAACTGCCTCGAATTGTTGACTCATGTTCCGTTTGGGATCCACTATAACCCCCAGATCCTTTTCAGCACTACTACCAGCTAGCAAGTTAGTCTCCATTTTTTAGTTGTGCATTTGTTTTTTTTCCTTCATAAGTGTAGTATTTTGCACTTATCTGTATTGAATTTTATCTTGTTGATTTCAGAACAGTTCTGTAATTTGTCAAGGTTATTTTGAATTCTAATGCTGTCCTCCAAAGTGCTTGCAACCCCACCCAACTTGGTGTCATCTGCAAATATTATAAGCATACTTTCCACACCATTACTCAAGTCATTAATGAAAATATTGAATACTACTGGATTCAGGACTGACTCCTGCAGGACTGTACTAGATATGTCCTCCCCATTTGTCATAGAACCATTTATAACTACTCTTTGAGTAGGGTCTTTCAACATGTTTTACATCCACCTTATAGTAATTTCATATGGACCCATTTCCCTAGATGGCTTATGAGAATGTCATGTGGGAATGTGTCAAAAGCCTTATTTAAACAATAATGTTTAAAAATCTTCCTATTCTTACCCATTCTTGATGCTACTAAGGCACAGTATTGTACTTTATTTCTTAAGTGGTGCAAGCGCATCCAATTATAATTACTCATTAGAAGAAAGCCTCTTGCTAACATTCATGGTGCATGGGTACCAAGGAGCAGTGTATCTTCAGATGCTCCCCTTGGATTTTTAAGAGCATTACATTTCTAGGGAAGGCATGCAAGGCCCCTTATGAAAATGGTATGTATATATATACATTAATGGACTTAACCACCATGAATTTATCCAGTTCTCTTTTAAACTCTGTTATAGTCCTAGCCTTCACAACCTCCTCAGGTTGGGTAGGCACCAGTGTGATGTACCAGGGGACCACTGGTGCCTGATGTACCAGGGGCTTATCACCAGGCCCAGGGCGCCCCTTCCAGGGGCTCCAGGTTCATGGCCTCGAAATAAATATAAATATATATATATATATACACACACACACACAGTAGTATAAATAAGTATTCTGAAAAAGTACATGTATACATATAATTTGGTTCTTGGAGTGGGATAAGAGGAAGTTCTTCGAGTGATTGCTTATATCTATTCCAATTAGGTGTGCGCGCGCTGCGTGCACAGTTGTTGGAAAGTTTTTCCCTTTGCAGCTCCCGTCGGGTCGGCTGTGGAGCCCCTTGGAGTGGCGCCTTTATGGTGCTGAATCTATACCCCTGCTGACCCGGCCCCTCCTCAGTTCCTTCTTACCGCCAGCGACGGTAGTTGGAACTGCGGTCACTTGCGTAGCGAGTGCTTCCCTTAGTGTGCTTAGTAGCTGTAGTTGAGTTTAATTTGTGTATATAGTTGTAGATAAGGTATTGGGAGTGGGGTTCACCCCCAGTACCTCACTCTTCCCCTAGGTTCTGGGGCATGCCTTGATCACAGGGGTTTAAGCCCTGCAGAAAGCCTATGCCAACAGGGAAGCCCCATGACTCGTGTCTAAGGTGTCTGGGGGAGACTCATCAGACTGAGAAGTGAAGGATCTGCAAGGCATTCTGCCCCAGGACTAAAAGAGAGCGCGATTTTTGTGATCTGTGCGGCGCGGCCCAGCCCAGACTCCATATGCAATGTGTTGCCAAGGAAGAACTCTGGTCTAGGAGACCCTCGACACTGGCGCTCCCTGGCACCGTAGGCTGTGGAGACAACCTGGCACTGCTCCCACTCCCCTGTGCCACATAAAGACTGATAGGGGTCGTTCCCCTGTGCCAAAGACAGTGATGCCGGTGGGCACGGCAGCAGTGCATCCTATGCAGGAGCACTTGGCGCCAAGAGCACAGGAGTCAACGCCATTAACTTTGGTCCCGTTAAGGGGACCGTCGAGTCCAGCGCCCAGTAACACTCCTAAAAGACAGTGACAGGTGGAGGAGTTGGACACTTTTGAAGCTACCAGGGATCTGATCGCCATGACGGCACCTCAGCCCTTGGCAGTCAGAGACAAGCCTCCGGTGCCACAATGACCAGCACTGACTAGAGGCAAGCCGGCCATGATGAGTCAGTCACACTCCCTGTGGCACCGTTAGCCAGCACCAGGTTCTAGGCAAGGTTCTCTGACACCATTGAGGCGACAATCACTGGATCGGCATCGGTCCCCAGCACCGCCTGAGCGGCACCAGTCCCATCGGCGCTGCCGCGGTCCTCACAGTCGAGATCGGCCTTGTTGGACTCTGATGCGGACTTCTTCTTCAGAAGCAGCCGTTACAGGTTGGGTAGGCACCGGTGTGATGTACCAGGGAACCACTGGTGCCTCCAGTGGCAGCTGCCTGCACAGTGGCCCTTTTGGACCCCTGGGGCTTATCACCAGGCCCAGGGCGCCCCTTCCAGGAGCTCCAGGTTCATGGCCTCGAAAATCGAGCTCTCCCACTGCCCACAGACCAACCTACGCCTCAGGGCTCTGAGATGATGTCAGCACAAGGACCGCCTCCCACTCAGGCCACTGCTACCATGACATGACGCCGATGTCCCTGGCACTGGTCAGGAGGCGCTAGAGAGTTGGAGGGTCATGAAGACCCTACACCGCCTTTGGCCTCATCATCCTCATCCCCGGATGTGGTGGTGGCAGGGGCTTCGGCCTCGGGACCACCCCTGATTGACCACAGAGCCCACCAAGACCTGCTCCACAGGATTGCCCGCAACATGGGGTTGCAGGCGGAGGAGGTGATTGAACCTGAGGGCCCCATGGTGGACATTTTGGCACCACAGGGGCCATCTAGAGTTGCTCTGCCATTGATAAAAACTGTCCAGAGCAATATCAAGACCCTATGGCAGACCCCTGCAGCCATTCCACCTACTGCAAAAAGATTTTTTTTTTTTTTTTGTACCCTGTAAAGAGCTGGGTTTGCGGCAATAGTAGAGGAAGGGAAGGCAGTGGCACGAACCTCTTTGCAGGCCTCAATGGATGCTGCGGATTCTGCCACCCACACCCTTTGCTCTGAGATAGCCATGAGAAGGTTCTCATGGCTGCAGGCATCCGGGTTGCGTCTGGAACTGCAGCAGACCTTACAAGACCTCCCCTTTGACGGGGCAGGCCCATTCTCAGAGCAGACAGACTCCAGGCTGCACAGCCTAAAAGAAGGAAGGGTAGAAATGGCAGGTGCAAGCCTTCCCATCTCCTCTGCCCCTGGGCAGAATCTGACCAAGCCATCATCGGGCTCAAAACAGGCCTTTCGAAGGTGCACCCGAGGACAGCACACCAGCCACGTCACCGGATCCTTTCCCTTGTTTCTTGAATCATCTGTCCCACTTCTACCGTGCTTGGTTCCAAATTACATTGGACTGCTGGGTTCTTCACACGATAGAGGTGGAATATTCTCTCCAATTCTACTCCTCCCCTCCCTCCCACCCCCCTTACCCGTCCCTCTTCAGGGACCCTTCTCACAAGCAACTCCTTTTCCAGGTGGCAACAGAAAGCCCTCCACTAGGGCCACATACCTAGCAAAGTGGAAAAGGTTCACTTTCTGCTCAGCATTGCACACCTCCACTCCAGGTGCCCGTACCGCTCATCCCAGAGTACCTGCTGCACTTGAAACAGCATGGTCTTGCAGCATCGTCCATTGAGGTGCACCTTGCAGCTATTTTGGCCTTCCACCTGGGAGCGGTCGGGTGTTCAATCTTCGCCAACCCTATGGTTGCTGATTTCCTCAAGGGCTTGGCGCAATTATACCCACAGGTTAGACAACCGCTCCCTGTGTGGGACCTTAACCTGGTCCTCTCCAGGCTAATGGGGGGGCGGGGGCCTTCAGACCACTGGTGACTTGCTTTCTTCTCTACTTCTCATGGAAGGTTGCTTTTCTGGTCATCATTAGCTTAGCAAGGAATGTGTTGGAGTTAAAGGCCTTCACTTCTGACACTACCCCCCCCCCCCCAGTTTTCCTTAAGGACAAGGTACGAGTTAACTCAGACTTCACCCAGCCTTCCTTCCAAAGGTGGTGTCATATTTTCACACCAACCAGGACATTTTTCTGCCTGTCTTCTTCCCTAAAGCCGCATGGTAATGTCTGAGAACAGAGGCTCCAGTCACTGGATGTTCGGCGGGCGTTGGCCTTTTAAATCGAGCGCACAAAGCCTTTCCGGAAGTTGAACTAGCTATTTGTGGTGGTTGTGGACCAGATGAAAGGCCTCCCGGTCTCATCTCAGAGGATTTCATTGTGGATCATGTCCTGCATCCAGTTGTGCTACGAACTGGCGAAGGTTCCAGCCCTTACGGCGCACTCCACAAAGGCACAGGCGTCTTCGGCGGCATTCCTGGCCCAGGTCCCGATACAAGAGATCTGCAAAGCAGCATCATGATCCTCGGTACATATGTTCATCTCTCATTATGCCATTGTCCAGCGTGCCAGAGATGATGCAGCATTCGGCAGAGTGGTGCTCCAGTAGTATTTCCATAACTCCGACCCCACCGCCTAGGTAGGGCTTGGGAGTCACCTAATTGGAATTGATATGAGCAATCCCTCGAAGAATTAAAAATGGTTACTCACCTTCTCATAACTGTTGTTCTTAGAGGTGTGTTGCTCATATCCATTCCAATACCCACCCTCCTTCCCCTCTGTCGGAGTAGCCGGCAAGAAGGAACTAAGGAGGGGCCAGGTCAGCAGGAGTATACAGCGCCATAAAGGCACCACTTCAGGGGGTTCCACAGTTGACCTGACAGGAGCTGCTAAGGAAAAAACTTTCCGACGATTGTACACGCGGTGTGCACACACCTAATTGAAATGGATATGAGCAACACATCTTGAAGAACAGCAGTTACGAGAACGTAAGTAACCATTTTTTATGTGGATACGCTGACCTATCAGCTATGGATGCATTAATTTAGCTCTGACTTGTGGTTGGTAAATCTTTTTCTAGTGGTTAGTGGAAATTCACACAACCACCACAAGATTCAGCATAATTTGACAGAGCTGTGTGTAGGACTGGAATAGCAGAGGATGCTTCAGGGCAGAGCTGAGAGGCACTGACAGAGTGGAATAGGAGGGTTACTACTGGTGAGAAATGAGGTGCATTGGCATAGCTGTATGTGGGTTGCGGGCACAGCTGCTGCCCATTCTGTACTGAAATCTTGTCCCCATGATTTGTTTGTCATTCTTATGAGCTCAAAATTCACTCAAATTTTAAATACAATTTTGAAAGCGCTCCCAATAAAAGAGCACCTGCTCCTGGCTTGAATATTCCCAGATGCATGTGGTGTAGGTGAGGACAGACTGTTTAAAATTCCTTAGCCCCTAAAGCTTTTTTCTGTGAAATTTCCATTGAAGAAATGCTTTGTCTGTAAAGTAGGTCACAGGGTTTTGCCTAATTCCTGAAAAGTTGTGAAGATTAATTGGGTAAAACAGCCTTGCATTTTCAGTAGTAACTTTCAATTTTGTGCCCACATTTTGTGGTTGCAAACACTGAGTCAAGACCCTTCTGAAAATCAGGGGCAAGGTTTGCAAACGGCTTAGAAGGTGTAAAGTGCTCTATAATTGCTAAGTACAATAGTAGAATATCTTTAATTTTCATGTGTAACTGAACATATTGAGACATTGGTAGTAAGTTGTGTGAAGAATAGTGTGTGGTTCATAGCTGTTGAATAGAATTTGTGCTTCTGAAGTCATCCTGTGCATTCTTAGGGCTTCAAATTGAGCCCAGTGCTCCTGAGATGAAGAGATGTAACATACATATTCCCAACAAGTGCGTCGACTAATTTCCATAGGGTCAGACAGGGTCACCAGCCCATCAACATTTACCAGACTGCAACTCCTCCACAAGAACACAGTCACTGTCGGAGCCACATATGCAGTCTAATAAATTAGTCGAAACAATAGTTAAGAATAAAATTGTCCGACACATAGAAAAACATAAACTGTTGAGCAATAGTTAACATGGTTTCTGTAAAGGGAAATCGTGTCTTACTAATCTATTAGAATTCTTTGAAGGAGTCAACAAACATGTGACAAGGGGGAATCCAGTGGACATAGAGTACTTAGATTTCCAGAAAGCCTTTGACAAGGTCCCTCACCAAAGGCTCTTACGTAAATTAAGCTGCCATGGGATAAAAGGGAAGGTCCTTTCATGGATTGAGAACTGGTTAAAAGACAGGGAACAAAGGGTAGGAATTAATGGTAAATTTTCAGAATGGAGAGGGGTAACTAGTGGTGTTCTCCAAGGGCCAGTCCTCGCACCGATCCTATTCAACTTATTCATAAATGATCTGGAGAAAGGGGTAAACAGTGAGGTGGCAAAGTTTGCAGATGATACTAAACTGCTAAAGATAGTTAAGTCCAAAGCAGACTGTGAAGAACTTCAAAAAGATCTCACAAAACTAAGTGATTGGGCAACAAAATGGCAAATGAAATTTAATGTGGATAAATGTAAAGTAATGTACATTGGAAAAAATAACCCCAACTATATATACAATATGATGGGGGCTAATTTAGCTACAACAAGTCAGGAAAAAGATGTTGGAGTCATCGTGGATAGTTCTCTGAAAATGTCCACGCAGTGTGCAGAGGCGGTCAAAAAAGCAAACAGGGTGTTAGGAATCATTAAAAAGGGGATAGAGAATAAGATTAAGAATATATTATTGCCCTTATATAAATCGATGGTATGCCCTCATCTCGAATACTGCGTACAGATGTGGTCTCCTCATCTCAAAAAAGATATACTGGCACTAGAAAAGGTTCAGAAAAGGGCAACTAAAATGATTAAGGGTTTGGAACGGGTCCCATATGAGGAGAGATTAAAGAGGCTAGGACTCTTCAGCTTGGAAAAGAGGAGACTAAGGGGGGATATGATAGAGGTATATAAAATCATGAGTGATGTGGAGAAAGTGGATAAGGAAAAGTTATTTACTTATTCCCGTAATACAAGAACTAGAGGTCATCAAATGAAATTAATAGGCAGCAGATTTAAAACAAATAAAAGGAAGTTCTTCACGCAGTGCACAGTTAACTTGTGGAACTCCTTACCTGAGGAGGTTGTGAAGGCTAGGACTATAACAGTTTAAATGGATAAATTCATGGTGGTTAAGTCCATTAATGGCTATTAGCCAGGACAGGTAAGGAATGGTGTCCCTAGCCTCTGTCTGTCAGAGGGTGGAAATGGATGGCAGGAGAGAGATCACTTGATCATTGCCTGTTAGGTTCACTCCCTCTGGGGCACTTGGCATTGGCCACTGTTGGTAGACAGGATACTGGGCTAGATGGACCTTTGGTCTGATCTGGTATGGCCTTTCTTATGTTTTTATGTTAGGCATATGTAACTGGACATAATAATATCTATACGATGCAAGCCCTGCAGGCAGAGAACCTGTTTGTTTGGCACTGTTTTGTAACTATACAGCATCATGTAGGAATATAAGAGCTGCCATACTGGATCAGACTAGTCCATCTAGTCTGGTATCCTATCACTGACCGTGACTAGTACCAGATACTTCAGAGGAAGATGCAAGGATTCCTGCAGGAAACAGTTATGAGAGAATCTGCCCATGGGGATAGTTTCCTCCTAACTCCCAATAGTCAGAGGTTGGCCCATGTCCTGATGCTGCACAGTGGCTATCCCTTCCAAAACTCTTGGACTTTTTTTTTTTTTTTTTTTCTTTTTACTAGTAGTATCTCTAAAGGTTCTTGTTATCTATATGAAAAGGTCTGATCCTTTTTAGAATTATGCTCAACTCTTGACTTCAATTAAACATGTGGTGATCAGTTCCACTGGCTAATTGTGTGGCAAAGTTATATCCTTTCATCAGTTTTGAATTTTTGCTACCTTTCAAAATCATTGAGTACCCCCATGGTCTTGTATGTTACAGAGCTAGACAAATAATAAATCAACCTCCCCACTGGCCCATTCTTACATCTTCTCACATTTCCTGCTGTCTTCTCTACTCTGCTAATGATGTCAGCCTCGATTGTGGGAGAAGCTGACAGACAAACACTGTGAAGCTGTCTCCCACACTGCCCCTCATTCATGGAACATCCTCCACAAACTGATCTGTAGAGCCATTTCCCTCAACTTCTTCAAATGCTTTCTCAGGACCCACCTATACTGTGGTGCCTTTGGGACACTAACTGGCTCTGTGAATGCCAGTAAGGAGATTCATTAGTATTTATTTCTATTTTATAACTTCTTATAAACCTACTGTTAAATGTCTTTGGCTGTAATTCATCTAGTTGTGCTCATGGGGAGTCTATGTAACTATATGTGCCTATCTCTGTTAACCCTGTCCGCTCTCTTCTTTTTCTTCCAGTTGTTTGTTACTCCCACCTGTTGTATCTTGTCCAAAACTGCACTGTAACTTTTCAGGAAAGGACTTAGGGCTTCTCTACACTACCGCTTAAGTTGATGTAAGTTATGTCGCTTAGGGGTGTGAAACCCCCCCTCCCCCGAGCAACATAACTTACATCGACTTAAAGCAGTGTCTACACCTTGCTATGTCGGTGGGAGAGCATCTCCTGCCGTCTCCACTTTCACCTCTTGTTTAGGTGGATTAATTATGTCAGTGGGAGAGCATGCTCCCATTGACATAGCTCGTCTTCACCAGACGCGCTAAATTGACACCGCAACATTGATGTAGCAGTGCTGATTTAGCACGGTAGTGAAGATAAGCCCTGAGTCTTTGTATGTCTCTATATGGCGTGTTCTGCACAGTGAGGCCCTGAGCCTGACTGCAGCCTCCGAGTGGTGTCATAAAACAGATCCATAGTAACTGATATGCACCAAAGTATACACCTTGTTACATTTCAGCACAACAAATGTAACATTGCACGCTATCCCATACCAATAGGCCTTCTACATGTTAACACAGGCACACATCACCCTACACACATTGCAAATGGATAAGGAGAACCACATCCCATATGCTCTCAGGTCCACCTTGAGGAAGAATTTAAGTCGTTCTGTTTCACAGAGATGTTTAAAGAGATAACCTTATAATAATTGTATGGGGGTGGGGGCATGTGATGGAGGGGTGAAGAGTTTCCATAAACCCATTGCCTCAGCTCAGAGAACCTGCTAAGGGGCAGTGGTCAGAGAGAAACAGAGGGAGAGAGAGAGATATCAAGTGTAGTAATCAGAATGAAAAATGGAGCTCCGGTTACTTTAAACAAGAGCTAATTTATCACGAGAACGAGTGGATAAGTAGCTGAGTTTCAGGCATTCAGTAAGTTCCCCGTTCTGCTCCAAAAATTATTCCACCCCTGTCTCCATGCTCCCATAAATCATCCCCTTCTTCACTTCTGCTCCGATTGCCAATTACTCCTTCCTACGACACTCTTTTCCCTGCCCGACACAATCTGATGGGGCCCTGCCTTTTAATTTTACAAGTGCTTTTTTCTTCCTCTCTCCCTACCCCCCTTTCTTTTGTTCTGATTTTTTTATTTTATATTTTAATTTATTTATTTTTAAATAAGACTGGTAGGGCATAGATCTCTTTTTGGTACTTCCCAACTGGGAAGCTAGCTGGATTGCAGGAGGGATATGGGAATTAGTTATTTCTGCCAATGTGGAGTGTCTTTGAATTTTTTGTGTCCTCTTTCTAGGTGCATGGCAGATTCTAGATCCATCAAATCTCTACCAGACCTAAATGGCTTGTTGGTGAAAGGTTGTTTTTCACCTTATAGGAAAACCCTGTATTCTCTATCAATTTGTGTTTGTTTTTGAACTAGATACTGCACGTGGCATGTGTAGCTTCAGTTTTCTGTAAAACATGGTTGCTCAAAAGAGTTTCTGTGCTACACTGACTGCAGCTGTGGGAATCGTACTCTCCGAGGCAATACATTGCTTCTTCGGCAGGGTCCCAGTACTAGGTTCTGTACAAACACATAGGAAGAGCCCATCTGGGCCCTAATACAGGTAACTTAGGATAGGTCTGTACTAGCAACTTTTGCCAGTGGAGCAGTGCTCGTTAGGGGTGTGGGTTTTTGAATGACATTTCTGTATTAGCAGAAACCCTAGCATAAACACCGTTATATTGGCAGAAAAGGGCTTTTGCCAGTATAGCTTATTTCACTTGTGGTATAAGCTGTAGCTGCCCTCTTTTGACAGCATAAGTTGCATCTACACTAGGAGGGTTTGCCAGTGTATCTATACCACAAACTTTTTCTAGTGTACAGAAGGACTTAATATAGTGAGAATCACCATACTATTTAGGCACTGGATGAGTCTGATTTCAGATCACAGGAAAAAATCTCAGCAAATCTATTTTAAACACTAGAAGAATAAATGGCTTGAAACGTTGTTTTGTCTGTATATTTTGTTTCATAGCATAAACTACTCCATATTTAGTTGAGTTATAGTCTGTATGTTTCACATAACTGCATTTTTTGTTCACTAGTTCAGCACGTGAGCAGTGTGGTTTTTCGGTAAGGGTACCAACAAGAAATCCAACAGCTGCTGAAATTCCACAGGGAAGAGGTTGAGTGGCTGCTCCAGAAGGATGGTGCCGTTACAAATGCTTGATAGGTAAGACACCATAAAAACTGTCTGTCTCTCCATTAACAAGATATGGACAATAACATGGTCTTTGAAGGGTTAATTAGATGATATTGATACAGTGCGTAGGAAACAAAAAGAGCTTTCTAAGGGCTAATGTGTACACCCTTATTTACGTTGGTGAGCACTTACATGAGTTGTCCATTGAAATGAATGGGGCTGCTCTGGTGGGTAAGTGCTCACTAACCTGAATAAGTATCAGAGGGGTAGCCGTGTTAGTCTGAATCTGTAAAAAGCAACAGAGGGTCCTGTGGCACCTTTAAGACTAACAGAAGTATTGGGAGCATAAGCTTTCGTGGGTAAGAACCTCACTTCTTCAGATGCAAGTAATGGAAATCTCTAGAGGAGGTTGATAGATTTCCATTCCATACGGCTAAATGCAGTGCCTTGCATGGTGTCAAGTATCAGAGGGGTAGCCGTGTTAGTCTGAATCTGTAAAAAGCAACAGAGGGTCCTGTGGCACCTTTAAGACTAACAGAAGTATTGGGAGCATAAGCTTTCGTGGGTAAGAACCTCACTTCTTGCATCTGAAGAAGTGAGGTTCTTACCCACGAAAGCTTATGCTCCCAATACTTCTGTTAGGGTACATCTACACTACAGCGGGGAGTCGATTTAAGATACGCAAATTCAGCTACGTGAATAGCGTAGCTGAATTCGACGTATTACAGCCGACTTACCCCGTTGTGAGGACGGCGGCAAAATCGACTTCTGCCGCTTTTTGTCGGCGGCGCTTACTACCACCTCCGCTGGTGGAGTTAGAGCGCCGATTCGGGGATCGATTGTCGCGTCCCGACGGGACGCGATAAATCGATCCCCGAGAGGTCGATTTCTACCCGCCGATTCAGGCGGGTAGTATAGACCAGGCCCCAGTCTTAAAGGTGCCACAGGACCCTCTGTTGCTCTTAACCTGAATAAGGAGTCTACAACCTAGCACTAAGTACCAAGAGTTAGTCATTCTTGTAAGACATTAAACCAAAGTGCATGAAACTTATTGAATCTGAAAAAGGAGATTCCCCTGCCCTACAGAAGAGAGAATAGGCGAAGTGACAGCTCCGGCTGCCTTACTGCTGAGAAGGCTGCTGCCCAGAGCTGATTTTCGAGCTGGATAATGGATGGAGGAGATGGATTACCTAGTGATAAATCACATGGAGGAATCGCTGATGCCAGAACTCATGAGCAAGGGGCTCTCCAGCACACACTGCAATGGGTATTGCCATCTCTGTCTTAGGAGTGCTCTTCTCTAAATGTGCCACTGTGAAATATAAACAGGAGTTAGTCTGCCCGTTGAATGAGGACTTTACATAGGAGCAGATGTAAAAAAGGGAGCATTTTCTTTGTACATCTATCTGGACACATGTTTCGTGTGACCCCTTTATGTGAGGCTGGCCTCTGGGCTCTTGTTTTCACCATTTACTCCCATTCTTCAAAGGCCCTGTGTCATCATTGCATCCCCTTCTCTGGCCAAGGAGGGTGGAAGGCATCTCTCGCTGGGTCTTGTCAATGCCAGATTGGCTAGAGGAGCTAGCTACAAGTCTGTTCCTTCCCACGGGGGCTGTGTCCACTTCCTCTATAGTGTCCCCACTTACCCAGGGACCTGAGCTTGGGCCTCCTGAATGACAGCATGTTGCAGTAGCAGTAACCCTCTTTGCTTTCCTGAAGTCACTAGTGCTTTAAACAAGAGTTCCACGCCTTCTGCTTCACAGGATGCATATATTCTATACATTTTACAGGGAAGATTCTCATGGCTACTGTAAATTAGCCTGTATCCTCCAATTCCTTCCCTCAGCTCTATGGATGATGCACTGAGCAAGACCGCATGCACCCAAACAGCACACAAATGCTTTACATTTTCCAGCTTATCTAATGATACAAATAATACCCATGTAGACTTGGGCACATCCTAAACCTGATACAACTCCAAACGGGGGTGAAATGGACTCTGGACATGGGGGTAGACTGGGAGAAAGAGAGCTGGGAAAGACTGTCTGCTAACTGGTTTTCCTTACTTCATAAAAGGTCTTTTCAATCTCTATCTCCTAGGTCTTTTGGCCCATTTCCCTTCCAGAGCAGCATTGTTCCTTATAGTCTATTTTCCAGGTCAGCATCCAGTTTAATTTTAAATGTTCTTAAGAGATGGAGCTTCCCACACTTCCCAGGGGAGAAACCATGTCATTGTCTACTAAATCCTTCATTTCATTCTCCCCTTTGGCTCTGCAGCCACAACATACTAACTGCTCCACACCATGCTGCTGACAGGCTGCAAATGCTGCTGGCTCACAGACCAGGGTATTGGCAGGATAAGACACTCAGTATTTTTGACAACATTTCAGCTTCATTCAAAACACAAGTGAGATTCTTTTTTAAATCCATATTTGCCAAAGAGAAAAGGACTAAATGTGGAAGGAAGGATGCCGTGTTTTCAAATGTCCATCCAGGTGTAGATGTGAGAGCAGAAACACACCTCTCTTTCCCCCCTGGGTTGCCAATTCTGATTGGATGTATTCCTGGAGGCTTCATCACATGACATAATATTTAATTGAATATTAATCTTTAATTCCTGGAGACGCCAGGACAATCCTGGAGGGTTGGCAACACTCCCCCCCCACCCTGGGGGAAAAATGTGTAGGAAGCATAACTTGGCACTGTCCCCTGTTCAGCTTCATAACAAGAGCTGGAGAGCACTGATATGTTCCCCTCTGGTGGGGCAGAGCTAATCAGGAGAGGCTGCTGGACAAGAACTGGAAAGGAAACCCTATGAATCACATAGAAGGAGTAGGAAACCCTATGAATCAAATGGAAGGAGTTTGAAACCCAACAAACTTCCCATAGAGTGGAACAGAAATCAATGCCAAGCAGCCTTCTTGAAAGCCTGCAAGGAGGCAGTCAGCAAACGTGTCTCGCTGCTTACCCCTCAGTCAGGAGGATAATCAATTGCATGGACACCCAAACCTTGCCCACCCTAGAAGCTGCGTTGGCAAAGTGATTTGGTTTAACCTGTAAAGTCCTGAGTGGCTTGGGACCTCGTCAGTAATTATTAACCTGGCTGTGTTTTTTTTATGTAAAGAATCTGACTGGTCAATGCCCAGTCAAAGGTGGGAACGTAGTTCTTACTCTTTCTTGAGCATAGGTAATAGAGACCGCTCTGCAGCTATTGGGCCACACTAACCCAATTCCTACTTGTTGTTTTCAGAAGTAGGGGAGCCCTGCACATCTCTTTAAGGCAAGGATTTTTGAGGCTTTATTTATTTTTAAATATTTTTCTTTCCAAAAGGAAAAGGGGATTAAGAAATAGAGGAATCTCCTGGCTGAGTTCTCCTGAGAACCTGGTATATCTGGAACATTGAAATGACAGGCTCTACTATGCTGCTCTGTTGTTGCATATTTGGAAAATCCTAAATATGTGGTTTAATACTAGAAACTTTCCCCACAATTCCCTGTTATTTCACAGCGATCCTGTGGCACGATATGGTGGCTTGCTGCAGTTGTATATTTTACAATTTGGTTTTTACTTTTTTTTTTCCTTTAAAAAACAAACCTAGAAAATTACATTAAAATCCTACATTAAAAGAACATTGTTTAAGTTGCAAAGTTAAGCACTTGAAAATTGGGAAAAGCCAGATTTACTAATGCCTGTGCAACCTTAATTTGTCCCCCTTGTGTATGTGCACTATGATTGTCTTTAATGACACAATCATATACTGCTTGTTCCACAGGACCCCCTGCCTCATTCAGTGCACAGGTTGGAGACACTAGGCAGAATTAAAGTTGCACAGGCAATCATGAATTTAGCATTTCCTCTTCTTTTTTTTTTCTTAGTGTTTGACTTTGCAACCTAACTCTCATTATGTTAAAGGTAGTGGGGTTTTTGTGTGTATAGTATGAATTAAACGTGCACCTCTAGATCAGAGCAACAGGAAGGCTTGAAGACTTTAGCATCCTAAGTCAGGAGCCTAAAGAATTTAAGGTTCTTGAGCTATTGTTAGCTCAGCCACATCTTAAGGCGTGAGACTTGGCATGTTTGTTGTTAGAGGTGTCAGAACCACAGATTCTGCTGCTTCTTGCAAAGTGACACTCCGCTCCCCTCAGATGCGCCTCCAGCAGTTATCACTCCACATGCTGGTCTGTAAGGGCTCCTTAGTACCTACTACAGGATTCTCTGATGGGGCTGGACTGGCTTATCCTTCATGTGGCTCATAATTGAACCAGTGTGCCTTCTTTTCGCCTTTTTCCTAGCCATTGTGCCTCTGTGCTGATAGCATGATACACATGGGAAGCAGTCCCTGTCTGTGCTGAACTGGCAGCCATCCAGAGGAGTGTCGGGGACAATCCTGAGGAGGGACAGGAAGAGAGTATGGTCAGATCAGAGAGGTCAGGCTAGACTTAAGCACATTGCTTGTAGATGTAACTCACCTGCTCCTGTCGGATATTGAATGAAATAATTTGCTAAAAATCCACACAGTTTTGTGTGTGTACATGTTTGATGCTGGATTTGACTGCTCTGAAGAGGCTGTGCCCGGAGCTTTATCCTCACAGCAGGTACAGCAAAGGCAGTGCCAGCTTTTCCCGCTCATGCACGCACTCATGCCCCAACAGTGTATGTTTACCTTTTGGGGGAGGGGCTTCCCCTGGAAAGTTAGAAGGGAGTTCTGTGTCCAATGAATCCTTGGCCTCCCTGCTGAGCCAGTTGAGCCTAATGGGTCAATTGCTGCCAACTGCGATGTGTGACTTAGAGATGAGCAGCTCAGGGGCCAATTCCCAATTTCCTAAGCCAGTCAGTCCTCTAACAAAATACATCCTAATGGTGTTTCTGTCCCAGCCCGACAGCCGTTCAAAGGGTGATTTCTCAGGAGACCCTTCTCCCTTTCTCACCCAAACGTTAGTCCCTGTTACTGTGTCTGCCACTCCTGACTTTATTGTGAGCGACTAAGCATTGGAATAAAACTAAATTTAAAAAGAAAAATAAAGGATAAGAGGAATAGGCTGAGCCCTGCTGAGGTGACCCAGTGCCAGCGATATAATCATTGCAGAGAAGAGCCTTCTCCTATCAAGAGATCTCCAGGCAGCACTAATGTTTCCTGCCACATTCATTCTGTCTCTAAAACAAATCTCAGTGGGGAAGGTTATCTCAGGGGCTCTTTAGCCGATCCCCTCGTATGTCCGTCACAGCAGGAAACCAATTAGGCTGCACTGGTTGCTTACTTGGATGGGGAAGGAGCCAGCAACGTTTGAGATTAACTGGGAAAGAAAGGAGTTGAACTCCATTCAGAATCCCTGCCTGACAAAATGTTAGGTTTGTTTGTTTTTAAGTGAATTTAGCACTGGTGAAAGGGGCCAGGCTTGGAACTTAAGTTGTTCGCGTTATTCTGTTTGCAAGTGAACTCACATTGAATTTTCCAAGTGTCATTTGTTGCATGTTATTTTCTGACAAATGGTTTAGTTCATATGAATGAATTTCACCCACACTGGGACCAGAGTTAAAGTTGTGTTTGTATGCTGGAAGGATGTGAGTACTCTTTCTTTACATTTGGAGCAAGAAGGGGGATTGTGGAGGGTTCTGGGTAGAAGCTATGTAGTGAGGCAGAGAGAGAGAGGCTTTAGAGATAACTCATTTCTTATTTCAGTAAAGTTCCTTGTTCAGCATTAGAAGAAAGTAACTTTCTGTGATTCTTTAATGTTGTGACATGACGCATGCAGCCTTAACACTGGCATTTCCTGACTCATGAGAGCTTTGCCTTATGGTATCCGACAGTTCTCCTCTGAAAAGTGACTTTGAATAAGGCACCTTCTTACTGGGCAGATCTGCCCTTTGTGTGGATCTGCTGTTTTTAGTGACAGTGTTTACTGTGTTTTACTCTTGTTAGTCTGTGTCACAGATCACAGAGCATGCTATGCCTTGTACTCTTCTACAGTCTCTCAGGAGTGCAACTTCCTAGTGGTAGGCCTTGAGCCTCCACTTCCCTCAAGGGGGATTTCCAGGACTTTGCCACACGTGGGACTGTAGGTCCCTAAGTTTCAGCATCCCTGTTTCACACTTCATCAGGGCCAATTTGGCTGGGCTGCCCCTAGGAGTCTTTTTTCTCTAGGCAGTTGGTAGCTGGAAATAATATGCAATGACATGGGTCAGCCTTTAAAAAAGCAGGTATTTGTCAACAGGAACACACTGGGCAGAGATGTGGATTCAAAAAACAAAGAAGGCCTGTATGAATGTATCTTGCCTTTCATATTTAGCTTCTCCTTCGTTACTTAAGCAAGCCCTGCTTAGCCCTCAGAGCCTTCAGCCTTGGGTTGGGGGAGAGAGCCTGCAGCTCCCACCTCTGACTTCCTGCCAGCATCTCTCCCAAGGCATGTCTACTCTTCAATGTAAGCTCAGGTTAGTGGCACTCAAGTCAGCAGACACTGAGTTTGAGAACCCAGGGCTTGAGCATCTATACTGGTTGCCAACCCTAGACACAGGCACCAACTTTGTCATTTCCCAGGGGATGCTCGATCCCTACTCCACCCCTTCTCCCAAGGCTCCACCCCACCTCTTATTACCCCATTCTGCTCCCGCAGCCAAGTGTACCCTGCCCTCGCTCCACCCCCTCACCCCTAGCGCCTCCTGCACACCGCTCAACAGCTAATCATGGCAGGCGGGAGGCACTGGGGGGAAGGGAGAGGAGCTGATCAGCGAGGCTGCTGGTGGGTGCTGAGCACCCACTATTTTTTTTCCCCCATGGGTGCTCCAGTCCCAGAGCACCCATGGAGTTGGCACCTATGACCCTAGGTTAAGGATTTTTTTATCTTGGGCCTGAATCCGGGACTCTGGCGTCCACACTGCAGTATGCAGACCTGAATGTGATTGGGGGAAGGGGGAGGGTCAGTGCTTGGGATGGATGGTGGGGTTGATTGCCATGCAATGTACTTATGAATGACCTGACTGGTTAGCAAGTGGGAGGGAGGTGAGGGAGTTGATTCACAGTATGGATTGGTGTAAGGAAGTGATTGATGTATGGATTCATGTAGCTAATTGCATTGAGAAATAGTGTTTGCATACAAATTCCCAGTTGTCCCTGATCATGTGTTTACCTTTATTATTTGCAATACATGTTGTATGATGTGATGCAGTGATAGCAATAAACTTACTTAATAAAATAAAAAGCTTTATTTATAAACATTTATTAGAAAAGTACAACATTAAACTATTGCCAGGCAGGCCAGCTGCCACTCCCATGCCAAAACTTAAAAAAAAAACAAAAAAAAAAAAAAGTGCATGAACAAGAGCAAACAGTGAAACCATGTACAAGACAGAACCCCCTACTGTTACAAGTTCCCTGGCAGCCTGTTCTCCTTTCCCTTCCTTCCACATTTGCTGCACACTTGGCGCTGGGGGAAGGGAGTGGAGGCCTCCACAGGGAAAGGAGTCAATATGGAGGAAGGCATGGGGCAAAGTTTCCCTGCCCAGCCACTCATAGGGCCTGATTGCATAGGTCACCCTGCCATGGAGTTGTCCAACCTGTTCCTGGACTGTATGCTGGTACTGTGGAGGGGATGCAGGCAACAGGAGCTGGCACTCTTGTAGCCATTAGTGATAGCAGCCACTCAAACCATTCTTTCTGCTGAGCTCTGTCCTCCTTTCTTAGCCGCCATTCCTGTTCCAGGAACTGCAAAGCAAGTACCTACTTGGGTGCTGCAACTGTGTCCTCAAGCTGTGCAGCCAGCCTGAGCCTTTCCTCTAGCTGTTAGTCCTTCTGTCTTTGGTCTCTCTGCTTATTGTCCCCATCCAGAACTTCAACCACAAGTTCATGAAATGCTTGCTCATGAAACAGTGTGTGTGAAGGCACGTTGGGCCAGACTTCCTGCACTGTGAGCCAAGCTGTGGAGGTACTGCAGCCTGCAGAGATCAGGGGCCCTGGAACAGGACAAGACACAGAGGCTGATTGTCTCAAATAGCTCAGAGCAGGAGCACAGCAAAAATCCAGGTGGAATTTCAAGGACCTAAAATGTTCCTTTTCCAAACTGAACCTCACTATTTTGTGAGAGGGATGCCTCAGTCACTCCCTGGACACAGCCTGGTTAATTGCAGTGAAAGAAGTGCAGAGACAATGGTAAGTTAAAAATCAAAGCCTTTCCCCCCCTAAAAATTGCTGAATAATTTGGATTTGGGGTGGAGGGTGGACAGTTGGTGGCCGTACTATGAAAATTTCTCTATTGTTTCAGCCCTTCCACATTTTGGAGGACATAAATCCTTGTCATGCCTGACTGACAAAGAGAGGTACACTGCTACCTCAATATAATGCCACCCAATATAACACGAATTTGGATATAACGTGGTAAAGCAGTGCTCTGGGGGGGAGGGGCGCGGAGCTGTGCACTCTGGTGGATCAAAGCAAGTTCAATATAACGAGGTTTCACCTATAATGCAGTAAGATTTTTTGGCTCCCGAGGACAGTGTTATATCGAGGTAGAGGTGTATTAATAAGCTATTGGTGGGAAACCAGCAGTGTATACCCTTGGAGTAGTCAAAATACAGTGACTGAACAGCACATCTATGAGTGGAGTGTGCTGGTCAGCTACTGTGAGGTCCCTGGAAAATTCTCTCTCTCCCTCCCTCCCCCCACCCCTCTGAAATATGACTGGCCTCAGAATCCAGCATGGAAACTGATGGGAGGCAGCAACTGGTGCCAAATGAGATCAGCTAAGTGACTCTGCTGCTGTTAGAGGAGGTTTTGCCACAGGAGCCAGTAGATCACCATCCTAACTGACCAGGGCATCATGCATTGGTGTTGGCTCTGAGCTTTACACAGTACCCAGTAGCTGGTCAAACTCCTCATAACACAGGCATGAGATCAGCGAGTTGCCCAAAATGTGGTTTTGGTTCCTGGTTTTCCAGTAATTGGATTTGAGCTGCCTAATCCATTCCCTGCACTGGTCACTGGTCCAGTAAATTTCCAGTGCTGCCTGTTTCTTAAGTGTGGTCATTCGTGGTACACTTACTAAAATCCACCGTTTTTGAGCGCCTTGCACCTGTGATTAATCAATTTGGCTGTGCTCCTGTAACCAGGAAGCAGCACACTTTGCAAAGGATGACTTCTGGTTGGTGTCCATTGCAAACACAGAATCTTCTATGAAGGGGTGTTTGCAGCTTGGCGGTCAGAATAAAATGGAAGGGTTAAATGCTGACTCGCTGAGCTACTGTACTATAACAAGGGAGGTTGTTTCTGTTTCCCTGGAGTCAATTGGTGATTATTCGAGGAGAGGACAAAGGAAGTTGGCCCATGGGATTGTGGGATATTTTTGACAGACTTCCAGGACTTGAGTCTGGGCAGGGTTGCATCTACACTGCAAAGCAATAGGGTTTGGACCCTGGGTCCCAGCTTGACTCAGGCTTGACCCTGCCCTCCCCACGAGGTCGTAGATGGAATGGGAGATTGGGCTCAAGCCTGACTCTGAACCGGGGCTTACATTGCAGTGTAGACATTCCCCCCAGAGTCTTCTTTGTCCAGTTTGTCAGGGCTTCTTTTTAACAGAATCAAATCTCTTTGTTTAGCTTTCCTACCTCAATAATTCCCTCTCCTCTATCCCAAGCCAGGGCATCTGCCCACCTGTGTGGAGACAGTACTTTGCAGCCCTGATCACCTGTGTGGTTGTTGAAATATTGAGTGACTGAGTCAGTTCAGATCATTGTCTCTCCCCTGGGAGGAGAGTTCCAGGCAGGAGTCAGCCCTTTGAGTCCCTGCAGCCCACAGTACAACAGTAGGTAGGTAAACTGAGTCACACATAATATTACAAAAATAGTGCACAAATCTCCCAGAGTGCTGTAGAGTCAACACCGCTATAAAAGAGGATTGTAGGTTCTGTTCCTTCTCAAGCCCTACCAACTGAATGAGTCCAGTCAGGTACTTCTGTGAAAATCCATTGATGGCAGCTGTGAGTGTAATTTGGGAGCAAAATTTGGTCTGCAGAACCTTTTATTACTATTGACGCTTGAGACATAAAGAACCCAGTTTGACTCTCAGAGCCCAGGAGAAGTTTGTGTTGGG
Organism: Trachemys scripta elegans; assembly: GCF_013100865.1. NCBI lineage: Eukaryota > Metazoa > Chordata > Testudines > Emydidae > Trachemys > Trachemys scripta. The sequence continues at coordinate 41,313,371 of NC_048301.1, forward strand.
GGGCAGTTAGTAAAAATCTTATTGTATGTATAAACTGAGGACATTTGACCTGGAATCACTGAGTGACCCTAAACATGGAGCTCCCTGCTGTGCTGCCATTTTATATGTGGGTGTGTTTTTGTGTGCGTATATAAATAGACAAATGTAAATGCCTTGAAGGACAAGTGTTGTCAACAGAAACTGTAGAATATGCTTGGCCAAGTCGAGTCCAATTTTGTTGACCTTAAGGAAATTCCCCTGGACTCCTCTCTTTCTTCAGACTTTTCCCTACTGGGGGGTCTGTGGGGGTTGGCATTTCGATTTGATCAAATGGCATGTTGAGCATCCATAACTCCCATCGCTGCTAGTTGCAGGCTTAGTTTGTTTTTGAGGCAGGCCTGTTCTTTTTATTTATGTGCTTATTATTGTAGACATTCTGGAAGGATTTTCTTTTCTTTCCATTCTTGTACACGTGCCCTGAGTTTTTATAATAAGATGCATTGTATAAATTAAAACATAAATCTTTTTATTGCGGTCACTTCAAAATCCTCTGTACAATACACAGTGCGAAGAATTTGTTAGCTTGGTTTATCACCAAGTGTATCTAATTCAGTTTACTTCCTAGACTTCCATTTGCTACTTAGTGGGTTTCTAAGGATACTTATTGAGCTGTATGTTTATTATTGTTGTCAAGTGCCCCCAATCTCTTTAGGCCCCCAAATGCATCTTCCTTAATTCCATGCTGTATCGTCCCCGTGGATATGCCTTTATAGTTAGTCTTTATAGAAAGAGAGAGGGAGTAAAAAGACCATTGACCATTTAGGAGAATATACATATTGTAATGACTGGCTAGAATATAAATGTCACTCTGCTCTCTACTTCATGGAATCAGAATTGTTTAACATTGTATCAGAGGGCATATACAGCTAATGGTTAATTGAGATTCTCCCTTGCTCAAGTGGTAGGAGTCTGTGCTTTTGGAAGGATCTGAGTTCTTTTCCCTGCTGTGACTGTGAAATTCCGAGTGGCCATGGTGTGTTGCGTAATGACAACTGAAGTCCCAGGTGGCCATGGGTTCATTGCGCTACAGAAGCCTCCAGAGGGTAAGAAGGAATCTTCCACCCCACTCTCCCAATGCATAGATATATTCCAGAAGTGATGCTGTAATGGATTCCACTGCTGGAGACAGGATACTGGACTAGATGGTTTGATCTGGCGTGACACATTCTGTGGTCTGTAAGCCTGATCTAGAGATGCTGCATAGTATGAGCCTGCCTTTCGGGAAGGTACCTTTGTGGGCCTACACAAATGTAAGTTACGTTTTTAATATAGGGCCATGGAGTTTTAGAAGTGCACATGGGCATCACAAGAGTGTTGTGGTGTGTGTAGTTTTAACAGTTTTTTTTTTAATTTATTTTTCCTTCTCTGAAATATCATCACCATCATCATCATCGAAGAAATTTCTCCGTTGGGCCTCACTATATGTGGAGTTGAACAACGCTGCTTTTGTGCTACAAAAAGCATTACTGTTTCTCTAGTGCGTTGTCCTGTGTTTTTGCAATAGCTATGTCATCACTGGTTTTAGCCTCGTTCAGGTGAGAAGGTAGAGATAAGACAAGTAGCTGAGGATTCATGCTTTGCACCCACCTCTACTTATGCAGATCTTGGCCTATGCAGACTCATTCTCTGGGATTCTTGGGAGATGTGAAAGAGATGATTGCACAAAGTGACAATCCTACTTATACCAGTGGCATGTATTGTGCTCTCAGGCATATGACTGGGTTGGGTTTTTTCCCACCACTCCAAAGACTGGTAGTGCTTTCTAGGCTGCTGTGGGGATAAAGATACTGACCCATAATGCAGGGTGGTTGTGAGGCTTAATTCATTAATGTTTCAAAGCACTTTGAGAACCCTTGAAGGTCAAAATATTATTAATGGCAACAGTGGAGAGGGCAGCACAAAGAGGGTACATGGGGAGACGGGGAGGCAGAGAATAAAGGAGAGGCAGGGTATTAGGAGAGAAGGAGACAGCAGTAGGTTAGACAAGGAGAGGGGACAGGAGTAGAGTACTCTGTTGTCTGTGCCCATGTCCCCCTCTCTTTCACTTGCACTCTGAACTCCACCTGCTCCCATTCTGAAAGCAACTCGAACCCCTTATCAGAATTCAGCATTGCAATAGGTTGTTTTTAATCCTCTCCATATCTCCCTTATTTTTTTTCCCTCACCGAGCTTGCTGGGCTGTAATGTTTCCCTCTGTGTAATCCATCACAGACACAATGTCGCTTGTGCAAATTAAAATGCACCTCAGAATAATAAAAAAGGGGCTTTTTTTTCTTCCTTCCCAGCAGCAGTCCTCAACACAAACCATTTGTCTCTGGGCAGGAATTCAAGAAAGTTAACCCTGTATGTGCTCCTCTGGGGTGTACATGCACCTACGGTGGGGAGAGCCCAGGAAACTTGGACAGTGGGACAGCAGGTGACAAGGGTGTCTGTGTGGTGCATCAGGCTGCCCTGTGTTGTTGAGCTCCCAGATAGTTGGAGCAATGAGTCAGTTGTCTGGCCATTCATGGAGCAGATTGCAGCACTCTTCACCTTCAGGATGGAGGTGCAGCCCATGAAGACTACATGTCCCAGCATACAGTGCTCTATGTAGAACCCAGCTGCCAGGATCTATGAGTATTTCATGTTGGTACCTATAGTTTCCATGGGTTTCTTCTATATCTGAAACATAGAGGGCACTGAGATGCATAATGCAGCTATGTTTGGCCAGTGGGTCACATGCTGGGCACTTACGAATTGGCTACTATATAATGAGCCCATACTGAGAGAGGAGTATTCCATCCTAGCTGAGACTTTGTCTGTAAAAGCTTAGCTCAAGGGCAGCATTTTATTTCTTCTTTCATAACTGATTCTTTTTAATGAAAATTTCTCCTTAGTGACTTGTAAATTCTAGAAGTTGTATATAAATTCTTAAAATACCTTTCGTAGGGCAAGGAAAGCCCAGAAAACTGATGAAAGGTAGGTAGATGTTAGAAGAGCTGGGTGGCTGGGTGTAGGATAGTGGAGTGGAAGGGGAAGGGGTGTTGTAGGGCAGGACTGAGGTGCGCTAACAGAGCTTTCTGAGGAGATCAGGATTGGAATAGAAGGGGCATCTGTGGGTCAGGATTGAGGGATGTCGGCAGAGCGGTATGGTGGACACTTACCTGCACCATTCCCCTTGCTCAGAACCAGCTATGAGAGCTCTTGCTTCCATGGACTGCTTAACCCCCAGACTTCTGACAACAATGGTACTTTTGTGCATCAACCTGCTCCTAGAGCTCTCAGTCAAACATCTTTTGTCTCCATAGGTGCTGACGTCTAGTTTTCCCCAAGTGTGTTTCACCTCGAGGCCCTACCCCCACTCCACCTCTTCCTTTCGCCGTTCCACCCCCTCCCCGAGGTGCCCGCCTGCCCACTGCTCTCTGCCCTCCCCCAAGCTCCTACCCAAGCTGCTGATCAGCTTTTTGGCTGCGGCTGCCAAACAGTGTCAGGGGCACTGCCAAACAGCTGTGCGTGGTGGGTGCTGAGCACCCACTATTTTTTTTTTTTTTTTTTTTTTCCTGTGGGTTCTCCAGCCCTGGAGCACTGACGGAGTCGGCGCCTATGTTTATCTCCATCGTGACTCCCTTCCTCATTTATTCTCAAGGCAAATTTGGGGATTTATTAGGTTAGGGACAGACGTCCTTTTAACTTCCAAGCTGAAGAGATTTTTCCCTAGCCTCCAACATCTGCATGTGCAGGATTCTGTGCTACAGCTTCAAGCTTGTCTGGGAGGTGTGGGACATGGGAGGACATCTGAAGCTCCTACTTCTCTGCTCTGGGTTAGTAATATCTGGGAGCTATTGTGTCAGGAGTAAGGTGGAAAGGCCAGGGCCTGAGGGATGCAGGGGAACTTAGCTGCTATGTGGTGTAAGGGCAGTGAGTGGAGCAAGTAAAGGACCAGGCTCAGAGTGAACAAAATAAACCCAAAGCTCTAGGTCTGTGGCTAAGGAGTTTCCCCATTGTTCTTAAACATTGCTGAGAATATTGGAATAATATGGTCACTCTGAAGAGTTCTAATCAGGGCTAATGAAGAGTAATGGGGCTGTGAGTGGGCTTTGTTGTGTCTGGAGAAATGGGTATATATCTGGCTGCGGGGACATGCACAGCTGGATATATGCCCTAAACATCGAATGGCACTCTGGGAAATCTTTTCTCTGTGTGTGGGCCTGATTTTACTGTCACTTACAGTAATGCCAATGTCCAAATTACAGCAGTGTAAAAGTGGTGTGAGTGTCAACATCTGCTGCCCCCAGTTCTCCTGTCTAATAGCACATGTTATTTAGATAGCTGCTCAGCTGCTTCATTCTGGATGTCCTTCAGGACTCTTGGGTGAATGACATCCAGTCCTGTGGACGTGTTGCTATTTAGCTTATTGATTTGTTCCAGCACCTACTCTTGTGACACCTCCTTTTCTGGCAGTGTCTTGTCTTTATGACCTGGAAAGAGTAATTCTGGGGTATGTATCTGCCCAGCTACCGTTTAGCATCTCTGCAATGTCCTTATCCTCCTTAATTGTTCCCCTTTCCTCTGGTAATTCAGCAGATCTACCAAATCTCTCTCAGGCTTCCTGCTTCCAATCTACTTTAAAATGTCTTATTTTTATGAATGTGGTTAATTGCTTCAGCATCTCCCTGACATTCTAAAGTCCATCTTACATTTTACTATTTATGGTCCTTTTTACTGGCTTTGCTTAAGTTGGTTTTCTGTTTTCTGGGCCTGAATAATCTCTTTGAGATTTGTTAAATGGCAAAATACATTTATGCCTGAATCCAAAGGCTGTGTTCATTTAATATTCATGAGCTCTCCCGTGTCACGGGCATTCCTGCCAGAGCCATGTGAGAAGTGCATGCTTTCAGTCATGATATTTTGTCCACTTCAGTCTCCCTATGCTCCTGTCCCCGAAGTGCGGGAAGGCAGCCAGCAGTGCCAACAGCTTTGGGCCCAGCCCCATTGCTGGTGTCCCTGAGCCTTCCCGCACTGGGAGCCTGTGGGGAGAGGCTGGGCATGTGCCTGTCACCGGAGGAGGTAAAGACCTAGCCTGTGGAAAGGCTGGCAGCACTTACTATAGGGCATGAGAGGTTATAAACCATTTTAAGAGAGAAAATGTGTGCAAAAAAGGAGAGAATTTGTGAGCAAAATGGAGGACTGGCAACTAGGAAAACTCAGACCGTAACCCCTGCTGTCTGTGACGCATGGCAGGTCACGTCCCTGCTCTGCCTCAGTTTCCCCATGTGCAAAAGGAGGATAATGATAGTCACCGTGTCTCTCCCGGGATGGAAGAACTATGAACTATGTTTGTAAGATGAAAAATGCAAAGTTTTATCCTGTTAAGGGAGGTTGGAATTTGAGCCTAAACAACTTCTTTATGTCCCTCAAATTGAAAAATAGGCTGCCAGCACCAATAACATGTACCAACAGCCATGCTCACCTTCTCACACCCTCTGAGTTGTGATGGGAGTCAGGGGAGACCCTGGGTTTTATGTTTGATGTAATCCCTTCAGCTGAGGGTGAGAACACCTTCTGGTGGGCCAGGTGCCCCCCGGTCTGCCTCTTCCTGGTGGACTGAACCTATTCTGTGAAATTTCTCTCATGATGGTGTTCCCTTGCTGACTGCTGTGGGGGATAGAGAGGGGCACATGAGCAGGCAGTGCCTTTCTAACCAGCACACTTAAGACCCTCCTAGAAGCTCCATGTCTGCAACCTTCAGCACCAACTCCCAGGACTGACCCGACCCTGCAAAGAAATGATGCGTCCAATACACTGTGGAGAGGCTGCAGCGCTGAACTAACCAGAGAGAAGCATCTCCCACCACGCTGTCCCTGCCCCTGTTCCATGGGAACCCAAGGAAGATGAATTGGTCTGTTGATTCTGAGCAGAAGTAACTTGATAGTTGTGTGCCTCTCTGGAAAGCGCTGTGCTGCCCTGTGCCCATGTCTTGTTATGTGCTGGCTTCATTGCTCTGACAGCATGAAGGATGTTTGGTTTTGTTCCTAGTGCTGTTATCATTTATCATCCTCTTGTAAAGCCGGAACCGTCCGCTTGCATCCCCCCCCGCCCCCCAATCCTGGCTTTCTGCTCCCCCGCCTCCCCAGCATTGAGATATCTTGTATCCAAGAAGCAAACACTCTCTCCACTAGTAGGGATGAAGAAATCAGGCCTGGAAGTGCAGTGACCCCCTCTCTACTCTATCCGTCTCTCAGATCCCCAGGGCCAAGAGCCATGGTTTATATAGGTCAGGACTCTGGCTTGGGAGGAGTGAGATGGACCTGATTCAAGGAGAGAGACTGCTGGTAAGAGCCAAACCATGAGGATTTAATAATATATGGAGATATACCTATCTCATAGAACTGGAAGGGACCTCAAAAGGTCATTGAGTCCAGCCCCCTGCCTTCACTAGCAGGACCAAGTACTGATTTGCCCCCTGATCCCTAAGTGGCCCCCTCAAGGATTGAACTCACAACCCTGGGATTAGCAGGCCAATGCTCAAACCACTGAGCTATCCCTCCTCCTGCATTTTACTCAGTCCTTACTCAGGGAATCTCCGACTGAGGCTGATGCCTGAGTAAGGACATCAGTATTCAATTTAAAATGACAGAGATTGTGAGGTGGGGCCTTTCCCAATCTTCCACCTCCTGGTATATTTGTTTGATGGTCTATGGTGTAGCACTGGGTTGAATCAAGCATGCCCATGGATGGAGGATATGCTGGCGAGGGACATAACTGGAAGAAGAGTTTTCTTCCCACCCACCCCCTTCTATATCCCCCCAAGAAATAGTCTACAAGCACCCCTTTAACTGCAGACCAATAGCCCATCCCCAGCATCACTTTAGATAACCTAGAGGCAAATGGGTATTTCTAGGGCATATGGAGTGGAAGGGGAGGGTAACATAGGGGCTGGATACTATCCCTTGCCCTCATCTGCTGTGGCAATGTTCTAAGTTAAAAATCAGAAGATAGTGCAGGTACATTTTGGAGCTGCAGAATGTGACAGCTCCATAAATTACTGTGGAAACAGGGATGGAGCTGGAAGGGTCTACTTTTCCTATCATTTGCCATCCTGCCTGCTCTTGCCACAATAGCATAAGGAACATTGCACTGTATTACTGAGAGTATTGTGCTCACTCTAGAGGGTGGTATCCCGTGCTGTCCTGCTGATATGCACCCACAATGCCCTGGATACACTGCTTATAGCCATGAGAAAGATGTTCAGGCTCCCTGGCCCACTCATTCCTTGATTGATTCCTGTCAGTTGTGCTGATGGTTCTTGTAGGTACCATCCTCTCTAGGAACTGGGTTCAGACCAGCAACTCATTTCAGGTAGGACACAGCCACAAGGGGCAGATGAGTCCATATCCCAATCCCCAGAACCAGTCTGTCCCTGCGAATATGATGTTTTTCAGGAGTTCAGAAGTTGTTCTCCATGTGTCATGAGTCCTGTCCGATTCAATATTTTCATTAATGATTTGGATGATGGAGTGGAGAATATGCTTATGAAATTTGCAGACAGCATCAAGCTGGGAGGGGTTGCAAGCACTTACGAGGACAGGATTAGAATTAATTTCAAAATGACCTTGACAATTTGGAGAATTGGTCTGAATTTAACAAGATGAAATTCAATAAAGATAAGTGCAGAGTAATTTACTTAGGGAGGAAAAATCAAATGCACAACTACAAAATGAGGAAATAGCTAGCTAGATGGTAGTACTGCTGAAAAGGATCTGGGGTTTTTGGTGGATCACAAATTGAATATAAGTCAACAATGTGATGCAGTTGTGAAAAAGGCTAATATCATTCTAGGGTGTATTAGCAGGAGTGTTGTATGTAAGCCACAGGAGGCAATTGTCCTGCCGTACTGGGCACTGATGAGACCTCAGCTGGAGTGTTGTGTCCAATTCTAGGCACCTTTAGTAAAGATGTGGACAAACTAGAGAGTATCCAGAGGGGAGAGCTATATAAAAGATAAAAGGTTTAGAAAATGTGACCTATGAGAAAAGGCTAAAAAAGATCCCAGGCATATTTACTCTTGAGAAAAGAAGACTAAAGAGGGGGGACCTGATAACAGTCTTCAAATATGTTATGGGCTGTTATAAAGAGGTCTATGATAGATTATTCTCCATGTGGAGAGTTGGACTGGAATGGACTTAATCTGCAGGAAGAGAAATTTAGGTTAGATATTAGGATAAACTGTCTAACTATAAGGGTAGTTATCCTTTGGAAGCCTGTTCCAGAGTATGTTGTGGAATCCCCATCACTGGAGGTTTTTCAGAGTTGAACAGACACCTGTCAGGGATGGTCTAGGTTTAGTTGGTCCTACCCTGAGGCAGGGGCTGGACTTGATGCCTTCTCAAGGTCTCTTCCAGTCTTATATTTCTATGATTCTGTGTGTTGATTGGAAGGAACTAGACATTGTTACCTGAGCTCTGTTTCTTTCAATGCACCACGCAAATGAGACGTGCAGCTTTACAAATCATTCCATCTGAATCGGCTGCTAATGCTTCCCTAACACAGACTTTGCTTTTATGTCCCAGGTGTCAATGGAGTTTTGATGGGCACTGGACTCCATAGAGAGAGCAGCCTGCTGGGCACAAAAAATAAAAAAATCTTCACAGTAAGCAGAATGATCTCACTGCTCAGTTTTCTCTTCTTCTGGGCCAGGCACCATAATTTCCCTATGCATCTGTTGGAGCTGCCGGCAGCAGACTTCTTATTATCCTTATTTATAGAGTATCATAAATGTTTAGAGCTCTTTATAGACACATAAAAGACAAGATTCCTGCTCTCTGAGGAGCTGACAGGCTGCCAGTGCAACTCAGACATACAGGAGACATGGGACAGTAATTCAGGCTCTGAGGAGGGCAAATGTGGTAGAAGAGGAGATAATGAAGGGAGCCTATGCAAAAGTTGTATGTTTGAAGGAGAGATTCAGTGGAGGAGAGGGAAGCCCCTCATGGCACGGAAGGTTGGAGCTGACCCAAGAGTAGGGGCTGGCATGGATAAGGTGTGACACTGAAAGTGGAGGAAATTAGTGAGGGGTTGATAATGGGGTAGGCCTGAGAGGTGCATGTGGAGTAAGGGTGAGAGTCAGAGGAAGTGGGAGCAAAAGTGTAGGCAACAGTGGAGTTATGAAGGGGAGGATGCAACGATCTTTAAATCATCTTTAGAGCAACCTGACTAGCCCCGTTACCTTCATCTCTATCCTGCTGCTGCTGCAAAAGGAGCTGAGAACATCTGCACTCCTCCTACTTTCCCACTCTTCCCTTTTGCTCTGCCTGATGTGAGGAGGTGGGTGTGATGTTAATGAACATCATTAGCAACACTTCCGTTCATATCTGCTCAGGAAGTGCAAAGCACCGCGGCACTTAACAGTGGAAACCACTTGTAGCTGGAACGCTCACGCCGAGGCCTTATCTGTGTCGGTTAGACTGACTGCCTGCGGCTGACACTAAATTCCAACACCGTGTTCTCTGTCAATTGACACCATGCTGAAAATTGTGTCAGCACCTGACAGGGCCTTTACTCTAGTGCTCCCAATGTTGCTAATGCCAGTTCGGCTGAGCCAGCGTTAGCAATGGTGGGAATCTTTTCAAAAATATTTCCAGTGTTGGCAGAGCCCATGTGGAATGCAAACCCCTTCTAGTGTACTGGAACAACTGAGGATCTCATTCCCCTGTACTATAAATAGTTCATTATATCCAAGCTCACTCTACATGAGCTTTGCTGGCATTCTTCTGTGAGTGTGTCATGGGCTGGAGGAGTGGCTTGCAAGCTTTGCTTTCCTTCTGCAGGATGAAGTGGTGTAGTTATGGGTTGTGAGTGCAAGAGGCTTCTGTCTCCCTTCAGTTGTGTCCCCCAGCTGGGCCTGATCGCTTCCTGTAGCCTCTTATTAATCTTCTCCTGGGACAGCGCTATCAGCGTTCAGACTGCCCTCAGCCACTAGCATTAACTCGATTAGGGCAGCGAGGAGTGACTTACAGGGGAAGCTCTTCCCCATGGTTGGCATTTACATATAGTGATTGATGCTCATACGTCCTCTAAACACATCCACATTTTGCATTTTAAACAAAGCAATTGCTGTAGAACTGCTCCCTGTCGCTCAGGGGAATTTCCAGTGCCAGCAAAGGGCTTCTCTTCCTTTCTTAAAGGTTCTTTTCTCTTCTCCAAGGAGGAATTGGGAGTGGGGTGGGGAGCCTTTCACCTTGAGGTCACTTGTTCCAGTCCAGCCCCAGGCTGGTAGAGAGAAACAAACACTGCTGTCTGGTGGCCTACGAAATGAGTTGATGCACACAGTCCTGATGTTGGTGGGTAGTTATCCACACAACCACCACAGTTGGTACCAATTGGTTTCCAAGTCTCAGCAGAGAGGCCAAGGATTGAATGGTTCTTGGGGAGTAAACTCCTCTCACGTTCTTTCAGGGGGTCCTTCTGGCTCAGGTTTCCAACTTTATTTATTTTTTCTTCAAAATTTCCTAAATGTTTCCTTCCTTGCATAGCAAAAGCAGTTTGGGCTGGAGAGAAACTGCCCGTGAGTAGCAACAAAAAGCCACAGAGGATTAGTCTACAATTTAGATTGCAGCGTTCTTGGGGGCAGAGACCAGGGCATCCACTATGTCTGCATAGTGTGGAGATCAATGCCTGGGATAAATAAATACTAATCATCTATATTGCATTGTCCACAAACCAACAAAATGACAATGCTCCAATACAGAATGTGTCATGGCAACAGACATTTCATCCTTTGTCCCTGACAGGTCCTCTTCCCTCCCTTGATTTGCAGTGATGCAAGAGTTTAATTTTCTCCAAATGAAATTCACAAAGGCCCATTAGGCACCAGTCCCTGGGGAGACCTGGAAAAGCTCTGTTAAGGTTCATGGCGAAAGCACCTCTGTTTCCACCCTTTTTGCTCACTAATTCTGAGTGTTTGTGGCTGGTATTCTCATGGGACTTCAGAGGCGCTGCATGTCCATTTTGATTCTAAAAGCTTCATGCTTGTGAAGAGCCACACACCTCATTCCATAGGCTCAAGTTGCCTGGGTCCATATCTGATGGCAGAACCACATCAAGAAGCTGAATCCTTTATCTCCAACTACATTTTATTTTTGCAACTGTGACAAGTACAGTTTTGCAAATCACATATTGCCTGTGTCGAGTTATATTTGATGTTGCATTCAGAGAGGCATTTGGTAGCCTTCTTAGCAGTTTGGGAGAAGAGGGGGAAACGGCTCTGCAGACTTTTTTTGGTGTTGATCATTTGATTGACAGTTGGCTTCTAGGACCAAGACACTTGCAGGACTATCCCTTGCCTTGGGTCCTGCTCAGGAGACAGATCAGCTGGCTTTACTCTCCATCCTGAAGCTCAGTGTGGATCAGGCAATTTATGGGCTCTCTGGGAAGCTCCTTCCCTGAAAATGTTCCTACAATTTCCTCCGTGGCTCTTTTCAGAACTCCTGGTAAAGTCCTATTTGGGTCAGTTTTGCCAATTAACCTCCTTCAATTTCCATTTCTCTTCCATTGAGATTGAGCCAGGGGAAAGGTCTGATGCTGGAGGATTGGTAGCTGTAGGGCACTGAGCATAGTTTGATTTTTCAACTATTGACTTTTTTGGGCAGGGCCCAGGGTCCTATGAGTGACAGTAATTAATATATTATTTGAATAAATAAAGATACACTTTCCATCTGCATCTTTGTTAGTTCAGTGTTAGATTAGTGTAGGATGGAAGTTAAGGAGGACTCAGAGGGAGTTTCATGAGCATGTAGCCAAAGGCATAAAAAGAAACAATAAATTATTAAAGTATCACAGAAGCAGGAAACCTGTAAAAGAATGGTGGGGAGTCCGGGGGACTGGGGGGGGGGGGGGGGGGGAAGGAGGACATCGCAGCAAAGCTTAATGATTTCTTTGCATCAGTCCATTCCTAGGTTCCTAACTTTATTTGGTAATTCACCAATGTACCTAGTATTGAAGTAAGGCTAAGTGAATTGTAACTTCTTGGATCATCTCAATACCATTTAAGAGAGATTTACAACATTTGCTACCCTCATTCCTCCAGTATAGTAGCTGACTTTAGTTTTGTTAGCAGCTCAGCCACTTCATTCTCAAGCTCATGCAGATCTCTTGGATTTATACATCTGTGGTGTTTGGTGATGTGTTACTATTTATCAATTTGTTCTAGCACCACCTCTTCTGATACCTTGATCTCTGATGGTGCCTCATCTTCACTACTTGAAAAGAGTAATTCTGGAGGTAGTACCTCCCTGACATCCTCTGTGGTGAAGTCTTGGGCAAAGAAACCCTCTGCCTGTTGATTTCGGTGTTGGTTATGGCCTATAAAGCCCTAGGTGTCATGGGAGCTGCCTGCCTGAGAGCCCTTCTCCCTATGTGATACCTGCATAGGGACAGCCAGTCCTTTGGTACTAGAGCGCTGCTGGCAGGGCATTCCTTGTGAGAGTGCCTTGATTCTGGAGATTCCCTGTGAGAGTGCCTTGTTGTCCACCCTGATCTGAAATGATCAACTCTGTTGACCTTCAAGGCATGGCACAAGGCAGTGTCCTAATCCGTGCCTGACATGTTTCTCTGTAACCCAGGTGGCAGCAGAAATCCTCCAAGTCTTGTTCCAGAAATGGAAGGGGAGGGCAGCTGTGTAGAGGGCAAAGGTCAGAGATGAATCCCTGTGGATTGGAGGTAGCAGTATATTCCCCCAATGCCAGTGGTTCCTCTTTCTCCCTCCGCTAAGGAGATTGAAGCCTCCCATTTGCTTGCCATATCCTTACTTGTGGCAGCCTTTTTGATGGGGACAGGATAAAAGGCTATAAAAAGTCCATGCCGTTTACTCTTCTGATTAACTAACCATGTAGCAACTGGCAAAACTGGAGGGAAGTTGTGTTGTCTTCTCACTGCTGTCACTCTTCTTCCCACTGTTGTGATAATTGGGCCTACAAATTTATCCTAATTGTGAGCTTACCTGTCAAAAGTGAATGTAAATTCATAAGATGTCACAATAACCCATAACAAACATATGGAAAAGGCGCAAAAGTGAGACAGACAGAATTAGTCCAGACAAAAAGACCTAACTCATAACTCAAGGACTGTTTGATCACGCTTAGTAAACAAGAAAATCACTAAACCAAAAAATTGATGTTGGAAATTTAGGCCTAATTGGTGGACAAAATAATGGGGGGATGGGCTATTCTACCCATTATTTCCTTTGGGGCTCCTGAAAGAGAGCATTGACTGCTGGAGCAAGCTTCCCCGTCATGGTTGCCACCCCCACTATCTTCTGGGACCCTGGACCACCTTCGTCCTAATCCTGAGAGATGTTCCGGCCAGGCCAAGCCAGAGAGAGGAACCAAGATAACACCACCACTGGCTCCAGCTAAATCCCCAAATACCACCTGGAATGTGAGACCCCCCCCTCCACTCTCAGCTGAGCACTTGGATGATGTTCTGCATTTTTTTTGTGCAGGACCTGGCAGCCATTAGCTGGTAACCTAGCTTCCCACACAGGCTGTAGAAGGCACTATGCAAAATGGGGCTGGTGTACATTAATGCAGTGAGGATTCTCCACAGGAAGTGGCTCTGCCAGTGCAGGGAAAAGGCCATCTCCTTTTGGGCAAGCAGGTTGGCTCCATGTTGAACTGGGCTTGATGGGAAATTGCATTATGCCCAATGTCTACCCACATCTCCTTAAGACATGGAGGTTAGTGTGACAATCAGGGTCCAGACACCCCAGGAGAACAGGGGGGCTGAACCCCAAAGAATAAGCAATTGAATCAACTGGTTGTATATGATATTATTGAATATAAAAATGTATCAAGTAAGGTCTTATGAAATCTTGTAATGCGAACTTGACGGTCATTAGAAGATAGCTATGCAGGTTATAGTTATATATATATATATATATATATATATATATAACTATGTGTGTGTGTGTAGAACATTGTAACTGTAATGCTGGTGCAACTACAGCATCATCTCACAACAGTGTGAGGAAGCAATCAGGCAGGGAGAGGCACCTCCCAATCTAGTTGTTTGCATAAACCAACTTCAAGTACCCCACCACTGCCCAACCAGAGGAGACAATGGTGGGACCATTAAAGCTAATGGGAAATCATTGAAACAACTTGAAATTGAAAAGAAAATCCCAGTCTTGGAAAAATAAGGGCAGGTCTACACTACAAATTTACATCAGCACAGCTGCACCTATTCAGCTGCGCTGCTGCGGCGCATCTGATGAAGACGCTCTAAGCCAACGGGAGAGAGCTCTCCCATCTGCTTAATAACTCCACCTCCACAAGAGGCAGTAGCTATGTTGGCAAGAGAAGCTCTTCCACCGTCATAACACTGTCTACGGGGGGGTTAAGGTTGGTATAACTACATCATTCAGGGGTGTGGATTTTTCTCACCCCTGAGCAACGTGGTTATACCAAAGTAAGTATGTAGTGTAGACCAAGCCTGGGGGTACGTCTATACTTACCTGTGGGTCCGGCGGTAAGCAATCCATCTTCTGGGATCGTTTTATCGTGTCTTGTCTAGACGCAATAAATCGATTCCGGATTGATCCCGGAAGTGCTCGCTGTCGACGCCGGTACTCCTGCTCCGCAAGAGGAGTACGCAGAGTCGACGGGGGAGCCTGCCTGCCGCATGTGGACCCGCGGTAAGTTCGAACTAAGATAGTTCGACTTCTGCTACATGAATAACGTTCGAAGTGGGGGGTTAGTGTGGACCAGCCCTAAGAGAGGAGGGAATTTGCCCCACCATGAACCACCGTAGTCTGAGAGAGAAAAGAAATACTTCAAGCCCCCTCTCTTTTTCGCGAGGGTCAGAAATCCCAGCCAGAAATCTGAGGGCTGACATCTAAACAGCGTGCTGACCATGAAACGCTGGATCCCCTTGGACAGAGGGAACACTGGGAAACTGTTCAGAGGCAATAGGATATCTGTACTAGAAAAAGGAATTTAGCTGATATAGAAGTATAACACTTGAGGTTGAATCTTTGTTTTCCTGTGTAACTTGTATGTGTTTGTTTGCATTATTATTTCATCTTGGAATCTGTGATTTTTCTGTTAAATAAACTTTGTTTATTTTTACCCCAAGTAGGTCTCTGTTGTGCAAACAGTGTGGAGTGTCCCCCCCAAAGTTAACTGACAATTGGGGGCCTGTTTCACAACTTTGGTGGTGAAGTCCCAGAGGGGAAAAGTCTAAGTGTCTAGTAGTTAAGAATTTGGTGTAGACGGATTTGGGCAGATTCAGGACTGGAAGGGCTGTTTAGGTCACTCTCCAAAGAGTAACTTGGCTGGTGGAAGCCAGGATGAAACCTTTGTTTGTGAGTTGGCTCTTGGTGTCAAGGCTTTGAGCGACAGCAGCATAGCATTAAGAAACCCAAAGTTACAAGGGAGGTGGTAACAGAACCCCTGACAGGAAACATAACAAGAAGGTGGGTGAAGGAAGGAGAGCTAGAGAGAAGGTCAATATTCTTTAATCTGCTGTGCATTAATCATTGAGAAATGAAGAGCTAACCTCAAAAGGGGGTTGAATCCTCGGCCAAGTCTGATATGCTGAGATTCTGAGGAACTGCTGAAGCCTCCTTTTTTGCTCATGTGCTATCATTATATCGTACTTTCCCCTCTGTCTTTTGTTTCTGAGGCACTGTGTGTTCCAGATTTGCTGGGTAGCCAGTTACCTGATGTATATGAGAGAGATTATCTCATTTCTCAATCGCAGCTGGGAGGTCAACAGAACACCTTCCTGAAGGACATTCAGCCAGCACTGCTCATCTCCTTTTGAGGTCCCTTCCAACCCTGATATTCTATGATCTCCTACCGCAGCACTTTAAACTGGGTCAGCCCCCTCCCCCAAGGATATCACATCAGAATCTCATTGAGTCATATAAATGACCAAGACAGATGCTGTTGCAATTCCTTTCCTTTGGTGGTTTTGATTTGTGAAAAGAATATTGCATAATTGCCAGGTAAACCATTCATGCCACCAAGACACAATGGCCAGAGTAAGTGAAAAAGGCACCTGTCTTAATGACTTGTGGGTCGGTGGGTGCATTAAGTCAGCCATGGATTCATGTGGTACCAAGGAGGCGACAGTATTCGTACTTGCTGCAGTATTTCATTGGTGACTGAAACAGGTTGTAGGATAACTTATATTTAACTTAACAACAAGGAATAAGTTAGAACACAGCACTCCTGTTGCTGTAGTCCAGCCTGACTGTGAGTGTGTCAGAACTGCATAGTGTCCTGTCTGATGTGTGGCAACTTTAAACTCCCTACTAAAGCTTAGATTTCTTATATTGGACACCTTCCCTTTTAACAAACTGGTTTCTAAACAGTTGGATTCTAAATCCCAGGTTGAACAAATTCTAACAAACACAGCAATTTGACATCCTTTATTTTGTATTTGAGAGGTCTCAGTTAGCGTGTTGCAATATTTCAACAGGATTCCAGATCTGCTGTAAAGCAAAGTATATTTAGGCATGTCCGTTTGTTTGTTTGTTTATTTATTTATTTATTCATTTATTTGATTCATTCATTGTATTGCAGTAAGGCCTAGGAGCCGCAGTCTTGGAGCAGGGCCCCACTGTGCTAGGTGCTTCCAAACACAAAAAAGGCTGTTCCTGCTGCAAAGAGCTGACAATAGACGACAGAGGGGTACAGGCAGGGGGAGCACAAGAAAACAATGAGATGATACTGGACAGCATGATCGCCAGTGGTATTATCCAACAACTTGGTCTCTTTCACCTAGTCTAAAACAGGATCAATCCATGAAGCATTCCTCCAGCGTATCTGTTCTCCCTTCATTCTTCTCTGTTAACTGCTCGTTTGCTTTCATGTTCCCATTCCTGGGCACCTTTAGCAGATGTTTGATTCATTTATAAAATGGTCCCACTTTCTTTGATCAGTGAATGTGAACATGGTGTCATTTCTTTAATCACTGTAACTTGTTCAGGTCAACAACCATCTTGCCAAATTCTAAACTTTATCTGTATGAAGGATTTATGCCTCTGTTATACCTTGTTTTGACTTGACTAATGTCTTGGACAAGATAACAGAGTTATTTGTCATGCTTTGGTTTTTGTCTCATCTCTGGTAATTGAGTATGTTTTATATGTCAGTTATATAGCAATTCTACCAGTGATTTTCCACACTGCAGCAGTGTTGCTCTGAATCTGAGTGCTACTAAATATGGATCTCCCCTGGCATCGCTTACTTATTTGACCAAGTTTCTGACTAGATGGACTCTACATTCTGCTAGTTCATTTGCTTATATGCAACTTGGGCAAGATATCTTAGGTTGAAATCCATACTTTTTAGAAAAATCCAGAAATTCCCTGTTCTTGGACCATGGTCCAATGTTTGTTGTTTTTTGGGTCTCTGTTATGTGAAAAGATGGATTTAACATCTTTGATCACAGCTGTGGTATCTGCAAGTGTCACCGTTCTGGAAGGCTGCTAGAACAGTCCATTATAAGCAGCTGGTCATGTTTCCCTTGGTAGTTCTAATATGTCCCCTGGAAATGTTGGTTGTTCATTGGATATCATAGGGCATAGGCGCCGCTCCGTGGGTGCTCTGGGGCTGGAGCACCCATGGGGGAAAAAATGGTGGGTGCTGAGCACCCACTAGCAACCCCCCCATCAGTTTCCTCCCCTCCAGTGCCTCCCTCCCGCCAGTGGGCCCCGCGGATCAGCACCTCCCCCTCCCTCCCCATGCCTCCCACCTGCTGCAATCTGCTGTTTTGTGGCATGCAGGAGGCTGGGAGTGAGGGAAGGTGTGAGGACGCGGGGCACTAAGGGGAGGGGCGGAAGTGGGTGGGAAGAGGTGCGGTGGGGGTGGGGCGGGAAGAGGCAGCGTGTGGGTGGGCCTTGGGGGCGAAGCTTGGAGCAGAGCCAGGGGTCGAGCAGCCCCCAGCACTTTGGAAAATCGGTGCTTTGTTTGGGTTGTGTATTCGTGTACTTTGGGCAGGTCCCCCGCTAGCTCACCATTTCAGCAATATCACTATTCCATTGTGGCTAGAATGGGACTTTCCCAGCTTTTCTTTTGGACGACTTTATCCCAAAGTGCTCTTTGTGAATTCTTCCCAATGGTTTCCATCTCCTCACTGTGGGAAATATGATATTTGAACTTGGATGGGTACTTCTTTAATCAGTGAAAGCTCACTTTTTTATATTGGGAATATACAGGTGGAAAGTAGAGTAGAGCGGAACAATTACCTCCCATGTCTTACATATGACACTTCTGCTAATTCACCCAGAATGACATTTGTCTATTTTGCAACTGCATCACATTGTTGGCTCATTCAATTTGTGATCCACTATAGCCCCCAGATTTTTTTCAGCAGTACTATTGCCTGCCCAGTTATTTCCCATTTTGGATTTCATTTTTTCCTTGGTAAGCACTTGTCTTTATTGAATTGCATCATGCTGACTTCAGACCAGTTTTCCAATGTATCAAGGTCATTTTGAATTCTAATATTATCCTACAAAATGCTTACAATCCCTCCCAGGTTGGTGTCATCCACAGATTTTATAAGCATGCTCTCCACTCCATTATCCAAGCTTTTAATGAAACTACTGAATTAGTACCAGACCCAGGACAGACCCCTGTGGGACTCTACTAGCGATGGCCTCCCAGTTTGACAGTGAACCATTGATAACTGCTCTCTGAGTTTGTGTTTTTTCAATCAACTGTGCACCCTTGTTATAGTACTTTCATCTAGATGACATTATGATCAATTTAAGATGTGAAGCGAGGATTAAAGAGAAAATTATGAAACTCTAAACAACCATTGACAATGCCTAGCGTCTCTCTTTTAATTTGTACATACATATTCTCTGCTGCTGTCATGGCTCTCAAACCAAATGTGCCAGCCAGCCATTCATTGTTGCATCTCTGTAACACTACAGCTCTCCACCCTCCTTTTGAAGAATCTTGTGGAGGTCTTGAGTCCTTTCAGTGGGGCAAAAAGTAGCAGCACTGGTGCTGAGTTCAGTACATCCTTCAGATATTTTTAAGACGTCTATACTTACAGCTAGATCGGCACTGCTGTGATTGATGCAACGGGGTCAATTTAGTGTAGAGGGGTCTCACAAGAAATTTTTTGGTGGCCTCAGAGTGCGACCACCAACTCTTGCTGGTGGCCACTCTGACATGAGACACGAGAATGAATGGATTTAAACTGGCCGTGGGGAAGTTTAGGCTTGAAATTAGACGAAGGTTTCTGACCGTCAGAGGGCTGAAATATTGGAACAGCCTTCCGAGGGAAACGGTGGGGGCGACGGACCTGTCTGGTTTTAAGATTAAGCTAGATAAGTTTATGGAGGGAATGGTTTAATGGGATAACGTGAGTTTCGTCAAAGGAACAGCGTGCCATCGCTGGTAAATAGTATAATGGCCAATGAGAGTCTGGCTGGAGAATCTTGCCTACATGCTCGGGATTCTACTGATCGCCATATTTGGGGTCGGGAAGGAATTTTCCTCCAGGGTAGATTGGCAAAGGCCCTGGAGGTTTTTCGCCTTCCTCCGCAGCATGGGGTAGGGATCGCTAGCTGGAGGACCCTCTGCTAATTGAAGTCTCTAAACCACAGGATTTGGGGACTTCAACAGCAGAGTCAAGGGAAAGGGTTGGGACAGCTTTGTGGCCTGCATCATGCGGGAGGTCAGACTAGATGATCATAATGGTCCCTTCTGACCTTAAAGTCTATGAGTCTATAATTTTTCCTAAAATAATTAATTAACTTTAGGAAAAACAAATAGATATGCACATATACATGTTCAGATCATTATAATTTATTTATGTAGGTTTTTATTGAAGACTCAATAATAAAAAATAATGTACAGTTGTCTCTTTCCTTTACTGGACCTAAACAGAATAGAAACAAATAATGTGCTTTGCATGTTCTTGTCTTGTGTTTTTTTTTTTTTTTTGTTTGGTTGCTTTTTTTTTAGACTTGTTAGCTAGTAAGTCTGTTTCTGTGAAAAGTGTTGTTTGTATGTTTAATACTGCTTTGCGCACACACACACCCCCCCGGCCCCCGTCACCACCCAGGAGTGGCTACATGCGGCCACATAAAAAGCCCCTGGTGGCCGCATGTAGCCATGGTGGCCACATTTGAGAAGTGCTTCTTAGCGGATCTGGTGAAGACCTGTTAAGTCAATGGCAGAACGCTTTCCCGTCAACTTCTGTACTCCAGCTCTCCGAGAAGCGTAAGGTAAGTCGGACGGCAAGTGTCTCTTGTCAACACAGCACAGTGTAAACACCACTGTAAGTCGACCTACGTTACCTCGACTTCAGTTATGTAACTTACCGAACTGAAGTAGCATAACTGAGATGGACTTACAGCTGTAGTGTAGACTAGCCCTTAGCATTTCATGCTTTTGCTTCCATGTCCATTCTGAATCTTTATGAATGAATTTTCTTAGGTGACTTGCCCAAGATGGATAATTGGATGTGAATTCACTGACATAATTCAACATACCTTGCTGTCTCTACTTTTTTATCTTTGGGCCTCTGCATATTTTTGTCATTGGAGTCTTAAACTCATCAGGCATTATACCCTTGTGGTCAGTTTCTTTTCTAAGTAAATTTCAGTTGTGGGAAATTTACTCATAGCTTTGTTCCATTTAAGATATTTTTTTTGCAGTTCCCAGGAATCTTCACACTCATTCCTAATGTTGAGTAGAAGTGCTGTAGTGCTGCACCAGGCTGCTGGGTTATCTACACACACACACACACACACTCACTCCCGTGAGAGTCCCTAATTCTGAGACATTGTGTGGTAAAAGGCTTCTGGTGCTGAGTGGGTTCCAAAAGGCAATTTCAAAAAGCAGTGTCTGCCAAAGAGTGTTTTGAAAGTGCAAATCTTGGAGCATTCTGAGTCCAAGGAAATGTGTCAAAACCCTGCCAGTGCAGCTAATCTGCTGAAGAACGTGGCTCCTGCCACCTCAGCAAACATTTTGTTCCTTGTAGGTATGTGGAAATGTTCCTTTTTAGTGTTTGCATTCAGCTCCAGGGGGTCAATGCGCTAACTCATTCTGCATCCTTTTTTCCCTCTACAATTTCTAAGGAGCAAATCCCATCTGTTGGCTCTTCTAGTCTACAAATGACTCCGTCTGCATCTTGTTTGTTGCTGGGAGACATCACTTTCCTGTGGACACATCTTTATGGGACACAGGCAGATCTTGGTTCCGGCTTATTACCAGCACTGCTGTTCTGACTCCTCTCTGTGGCATTCTCTCTCTTAACTAAGCCAAGCAGGTCACATGTGTGCAAGCCCAACTGATTGCTGTCCTTGGTGTATTACGACAAACTCTTGTCTTGTTTAGCTCTTGTACCTTAGTGACAGTTCTCTCACTCTCTGGGAGCTGGCGTTTGTTTCTCTCGTTTGACTTTTCAAGCTAAATATTTGCTTTGTGTTACTCTGCTTCAGTTTATTACATTCACTTGCACTTCTGTGTGTATTTTATATATAGACCATTTGTGACATCTTTAGTAACTATTATTTTGAGTTGGCAGAATCAGTCTTTCTCGTGTTTATGAAGAGCTCATCGTTAGTTGAGGGATTCTCACATTCTTCCTTTAGCCCATCCATTTTTCTGCTTTGTCTGCACATTTCTGCAAAGAGGTTGGGCTGCTTATTATTTCTCTGTTTCCCCAAATGCTTGACATTTGCTATCTTCCTGACAATTGCCACATTGCTTATATTGTTCCTTTTTTGGTGTGTATTTTTTTTCTGCCTTTTTTGAGTCCTTATCTGGAATATATCTTTCATAAGGAACACTTTTTTCTAGTGGTACAATTATTCTTAAACCGATCATTGCTTCTTCACAACTTCCTCTCCCTTGAAATGCATTGTGGATATGCCACACTTCAGCATAGCCATTATCAAAAACTATGCAATACGTATGGCTTATCTTCCATTTTATTAACTCTTCTGGCTTTTAGTTACAACTGAAATTGCTATTTGAACTTTTCCAGGTCTCCTCAGCATCCCCTACAAGAGCTCCTATGAGATTTACATGTTGCATTTGCAGAGGATTTGCAGCAGCCATTCTTAGTTCACCATTCTCATTGTTGAAATTTGTGTCGCTTACTTCCATTAAACATTTGCAGTCTAGTTGCAATTTACCAGCATTCCATTCTTTTCACATCTGGTTCCATGTGGTATTTCATTGCTAACTGAGGCAGGTTTTAGAACACCTGATTTATCTAACAATCAACAAGAAATAACTGTTAACTGCATCCAAGCAATATGTACTTTGAGCTAGCCTGGCTTTAGTTTTTGTCTCAGTCCTGCAGCTGGTTCCAGTCTGCATGTGTGTCTGTAAGTGTAGCCCCACATAGAGTCCTGCAGGATGAGTGGCAACTTTAAATTTCTTTTCAAGCTTAACCCTTTTGTGCCAGATTAGTATACATCTGCATGTCTCTGTCTCAGTCTGCAAACTCCGCTTTGTTTTGTGAACACCATTTTGATTGTAAAACTATCATGCCTTCTCTGTTGCTTTTTACCTTCCATTTTGGATTGGGATTCTAGGAGGTGTTAGCAGTGCTTCCTAGCAGAGGGTTAACAAAGGAGCACAATCAAGAGTTATTAACTTGGATGGTCAAATGGAAGAGCCCTAGAACAAAGAGCTAGCTGCTGCCCAGGGAAGACAGAAGGCGTCAAGAGGGGCAAGAGAAGAAAGATGATGATAGGAGGGTTCTAAAAAGGTTGTAGAGCAGTTTTTAAACTAGGAGATGGGGGAAAACCGATTGCTGCAGAGGAGCATGTGGCTCGGACAGAGACTTCTCTTAGGGGAGAGTCTAATGATAGAGAATCTCCAAGTTCTAGTCAGGAGCAGAGGATGGAAGAGGATAAAGTAGGGGCCAGATCAAATGATAAACATTCACATAAAAAAGAATCTGATACATCAGAAAAGGGCAGACAAATAAACAGTGACAAGTTTTTAAAGTGCTTGTACACAAATGCTAGAAGTCTAAATAATAAGATGGGTGAATTAGAGTGCCTTGTGATAAAGGAGGATATTGATATAATAGGCATCACAGAAACCTGGTAGACTGAGAGCAATCAATGGGACACAATCATTCCGGGGTACAAAATATATCGGAAGGACAGAACAGGTCGTGCGGGGGGGGAGTGGCACTATATGTGAAAGAAAATGTACAATCAAATTAAGTAAAAATCTTAAGCAAATCCGCATGTTACATAGAATCTCTGTGGATAGAAATTTCATGCTCTAATAAGAATATAACATTAGGGATCTATTATCGACCACCTGACCAGGACGGTGATAGTGATGATGAAATGCTAAGGGAAATTAGAGAGGCTATCAAAATTAAGAACTCAATAATAGTGGGGGATTTCAATTATCCCCATATTGACTGGGAACATTTCACTTCAGGACGAAATGCAGAGATAAAATTTCTCGATACTTTACTTTAAATGACTGCTTCATGGAGCAGCTGGTACGGGAACCCACAAGGGGAGAGGCAACTCTAGATTTAGTCCTGAGTGGAGCGCAGGAGCTGGTCCAAGAGGTAACTATAGCAGGACCGCTTGGAAATAGTGACCATAATACAATAGCGTTCAACATCCGTGTGGTGGGAAGAACATCTCAACAGTCCAACACTGTGGCATTTAATTTCAAAAGGGGGAACTATGCAAAAATGAGGGGGTTAGTTAAACAGAAGTTAAAAGGTAAAGTGACTAAAGTGAAATCCCTGCAAGCTGCATGGGCACCATAATAGAGGCCCAACTTCAATGTATACCCCAAATTAAGAAACACAATAAAAGAACTAAAAAAGAGCCACCGTGGCTTAACAACCATGTAAAAGAAGCAGTGAGAGATAAAAAGACTTCCTTTAAAAAGTGGAAGTCAAATCCTAGTGAGGCAATTAGAAAGGAGCATAAACGCTGCCAAATTAAGTGCAAGAATGTAATAAGAAAAGCCAAAGAGGAGTTTGAAGAACGGCTAGCCAAAAACTCCAAAGGTAATAACAAAATGTTTTTTAAGTACATAAGAAGCGGAAGCCTGCTAAACAACCAGTGGGGCCCCTTGATGATTGAGATACAAAAGGAGCACTTAAAGACGATAAAGTCATTGCGGAGAAACTAAATGAATTCTTTGCTTCAGTCTTCACGGCTGAGGATGTTAGGGAGATTCCCAAACCTGAGCTGGCTTTTGTAGGTGACAAATCTGAGGAACTGTCACGGATTGAAGTGTCACGAGAGGAGGTTTTGGAATTAATTGATAAACTTAACATTAACAAGTCACCGGGACCAGATGGCATTCACCCAAGAGTTCTGAAAGAACTCCAAATGTGAAGTTGCGGAATTGTTAACTAAGGTTTGTAACCTGTCCTTTAAATCGGCTTCTGTACCCAATGACTGGAAGTTAGCTAATGTAACGCCAATATTTAAAAAGGGCTCTAGAGGTGATCCCGGCAATTACAGACCGGTAAGTCTAATGTCTGTACCGGGCAAATTAGTCGAAACAATAGTTAAGAATAAAATTGCCCGACACATAGAAAAACATAAACTGTTGAGCAATAGTCACATGGTTTCTGTAAAGGGAAATCGTGTCTTACTAATCTATTAGAATTCTTTGAAGGGGTCAACAAACATGTGGACAAGGGGGAATCCAGTGGACATAGTGTACTTAGATTTCCAGAAAGCCTTTGACAAGGTCCCTCACCAAAGGCTCTTATGAAAATTAAGCTGCCATGGGATAAAAGGGAAGGTCCTTTCATGGATTGAGAACTGGTTAAAAGACAGGGAACAAAGGGTAGGAATAAATGGTAAATTCTCAGAATGGAGAGGGGTAACTAGTGGTGTTCCCCAAGGGTCTGTCCTCGGACCAATCCTATTCAACTTATTCATAAATGATCTGGAGAAAGGGGTAAATAGTGAGTTGGCAAAGTTTGCAGATGATACTAAACTGCTAAAGATAGTTAAGTCCAAAGCAGACTGTGAAGAACTTCAAAAAGATTTCACAAAACTAAGTGATTGGGCAACAAAATGGCAAATGAAATTTAATGTGGATAAATGTAAAGTAATGCACATTAGAAAAAATAACCCCAACTATACATACAATATGATGGGGGCTAATTTAGCTACAACAAGTCAGGAAAAAGATCTGGAGTCATCGTGGATAGTTCTCTGAAAATGTCCACGCAGTGTGCAGAGGCGGTCAAAAAAGCAAACAGGATGTTAGGAATCATTAAAAAGGGGATAGAGAATAAGACTAAGAATATATTATTGCCCTTATATAAATCGATGGTACGCTCTCATCTCGAATACTGCGTACAGATGTGGTTTCCTCATCTCAAAAAAGATATACTGGCACTAGAAAAGGTTCAGAAAAGGGCAACTAAAATGATTAAGGGTTTGGAACGGGTCCCATATGCGGAGAGATTAAAGAGGCTAGGACTCTTCAGCTTGGAAAAGAGGAGACTAAGGGGGGATATGATAGAGGTATATAAAATCATGAGTGATGTGGAGAAAGTGGATAAGGAAAAGTTATTTACTTATTCCCATAATACAAGAACTAGGGGTCATCAAATGAAATTAATAGGCAGCAGGTTTAAAACAAATAAAAGGAAGTTCTCCTTCATGCAGTGCACAGTCAACTTGTGGAACTCCTTACCTGAGAAGGTTGTGAAGGCTAGGACTATAACAGAGTTTAAAAGAGAACTGGATAAATTCATGGTGGTTAAGTCCATTAATGGCTATTAGCCAGGACGGGTAAGGAATGGTGTCCCTAGCCTCTGTCTGTCAGACGATGGAGATGGATGGCAGGAGAGAGATCACTTGATCATTGCCTGTTAGGTTCACTCCCTCTGGGGCACCTGGCATTGGCCACTGTCAACAGACAGGATACTGGGCTAGATGGACCTTTGGTCTGACCCGGTACGGCCTTTCTTATGTCCTTATGGAACCCTGAAAGGACACTAACCCAATCCTCATCTTCCCTATATAACCAAATCCTTATCACTCCTCATGTGTAGCTGCGAGGAAGCTGAGACAGGGATTTCCATGCAGGTTTCGTTGTTTTTCCATAGATCTGTTCATCTCTTATGCTTGTCTGTGAGTAAATGGGTTTAGAGATTCCTGTGCAAAGTCTCTGTGTTACTTGCTTTAATTGTCATGTAACCCTGACGGGTGAAATAGTATTCCAGAGGGTCCACAGTTTCGGTGAAACTCTGATAGAGCGAAGTAGTCACTAGGGAGACATGGGAGAGTTGGTACTAGTTTCAGGCCCTAGACAGTTGGACTGCAGAGTCCAATACCTCAGAAGGGGAGTTGGAGATCTGCACCTGGGGATTGTCTGGAGGCCCAGAGCCAGTTCTTAGTCTCTGTCCACCCCCAGCAAGCCTGAGGGCACAGGGGATCCAGCTTGGTGAGCATCTGCCTGGGGAAACTCGTCCAGGTTTCAAACACCTTTATTGCATAATATTATCCCCAGCTAGAAAAACTGAGGCAGAGAGGTAGTGAGAGGGCTGGGGATAGAATTACTCCCAAAGTACAATCGTGAGGTTTCTGTGTGCTTTCCTGGCAGAATGTTGTAAAGCTCTGAAGAAACCAATGGGAGATAAATAATTGCTTGTTAGCCCTGATTACATTTGCTCAGTGGGGTTGGTCATTGGGTTCTGGTGAGATTACACTGTCTTCTAAATCAGATCCAAGGGATCATTGGTTAGCAGTGGCATTAACTGCTGGTAAAATGGTTGTTTATGTTTTGGTTAATGAGTCTGGGTTTGATCATGTACATGGTATTAGAAAATTATGTGCAGAGTTGACTGATTTCTGTGTTGCAATAGAAATTAATTTTACAACTCTGAAAATGTAATTATCGGAGGTGATTATAATTTTGGCTTCAGATGGATCATTTTCCTTCCAAATATAGTATTTTTCATCCCAATAAATGTATTCATAACCTACGCATTGCACTCAATTTAATTGACAGGTGGTATAAATTAACCCTCCTTTAAAAACGTGATTTACATGGTTTGGTTCTAACTGATCTATTAAATACAGGGTTGATTTTGTGTTGCTTTCCAGGCAATTTAGGTAAAGTGGTTTTAGTTTGCTCTATTTTAGCTTCTGCTTATCTGATCATTGCTCTACCTTTATTATTCTACAATTGCAGCCATGTTCGGAGTGTATGATAATGCTTATTGAAAATGCAGTGCCAATTCATTGAAATCAGAGCAGTAAATACGTCCCAGGTGTAACTCCATTTGTTCCAGTAATGCATTTGGCTCAGACTATTTTGTAAAAGGGTAAATGTTTTCATTGCAAATGTTTTGGAAAAGAGAATTTTGATTCTGGAATTTACGAAAAGTGGAATTTCCAATCAGAAAATAAGTTTAGTAGAGAGACAGCAGCCTCAAGAAATACTTTAAAAACTTGGCTTTTCCCAAACATGTCATTTGTACTGTAATAAAGAGAGATTACCAGGTAAAGGGCAAGGTGCGTTTATCATTCTTTCAGTTTCAGGTGGGAAAGGAATCTATTAGGGCAAGGATTAAATGAATAATAAAAGGAAGAAGGGTATATTGTTTCTTAAATCAGAAAAAATCACCAGTCTAAGTATGGTATTAATTAGTTCTTGTCTGTAAACTGCTTTGAAAATACACGCTAACTGCCTACAGTACTGTGCATGAAAGAATGACTAAAGAGATCTATCTTCTATATCATTTAAACTGTAATTTCTTCTTGGAAGGGACCTTGCTTTCATACATGTCCATAAAGTACCTAGCTCAGGCAGAATAAAGCATCGGGACAGCTGCCTTAAAGGGGAAATTCACTTTGGACCACTCATTTTCGTAACACATACTCAGAGTAGAGGCCATGATGGGAGAAGAGTCCTGCATTCTGGCAATCATCAACATCAAAATGGTCTCTAGGGGCCACTATGGGCCAGGTATTCATATGTGCTCACTGCTCAGCACCCTCAGTTGGGGTCAGACTTTTCAAGAGCTCAGCTCCCATTTTAGGCACAACCTGAGTGACAAGATTTTCAAAGGAGCTCAGTACATTGGATGCTGAACTCTTCTGAAAATCTGACCAGAGGGGTCACCATGGGAGCTGCTCAGTACCCTCATGCCAAGCTGGTGTTGGAGCCCTCGTTTTTGTAATCTTTTCTCACATCAGTCCTTACTGTCTTGATGCTCTTCTTTGAATTTCCTCCGACTTAGCAACACCTTTCTGATACTGGGGTGCCCTCAACTTCTCTGTGACCTGAACTCTGCATATAAAGACGAAAATCACACTGGGCCTGATTTAAATCTGTTTACAGTCGATGGACATCCCTCCACTGGCTGAAAAGGCCTCTGGATCAGGCCCATTGTGTTTCATTACAGCTACCATACAGATAATGTGTTACCCAATCTCTCTTAGCCACACCTAGTTTACTTTTAGGTTTCTCCCTCCCATCCTGGTAACTGGGTTTCAGTTTATTTCCCATAGTTAGTTTTCCAGTTTTTTGGGCGGTGTCAGTTACAGGTCAGTGGCAATGAGAGAAAATTTCCTTGGACGATGAAGCATTTGGATGCAGTATGTGGAGTGAGTCATAACTCTGTCATTTACTGGTACTGGAGAACAAAGTTTAACACTTTGGTGGTGAGGGGATGCAGAGATCACCAATGTGAGGGTGAGGGGGGCAGAGTTTGGAAGAGGGATAGATTTTTGGGGTGTGTGTGGCGATAGTGGTGGGTGGGGGAGCACCTGGGGGCTATGTGTGAGGGATTTGGGTTTACTCACACTACTCTTCTGATCAACCTCTCCCATCCTCTTTCAGCCCCTGCTTTCCATACTAATCCTGTTCAGATCCTGCCCCCTTCCTCCTCTAGCCACCAATGGTGTCTTCCCCTCCTCTTCTCTATAGATTACAGGCCAGAGGGCAGAGAGGCCTCTTGGGTACGTCTACACTGCAGCGGGGAGGGAGCCCGGGTAGACAGACTCGCACTAGTGAGGCTTGAGCTAGGACACTGAGAATAGCAGTGTGGATGTTGCAGCTCCAGCAGAGACTGGAGCTAGCTGCCAGAGCTCAGAGATGGGGTCGGGTAGGCTTGAGAGCCTGATGGGCTGTCCAAGCTGCAAGGTCCACACTGCTATTTCTAGTGCTAGCTCAGGCCTGTCTACCCACGCTGAGGCTTGCTTCCAGCTGCAGGGTCCAACATACCCTTAGTTACCTGACAACAGGTATCACAGTGGTCGTGGGTGGCTTAGAGGAGGAACTACAGTTCTGCCCCACAGCGCTGCTGAGTTCACACCATGCACAATGGAAGATGTACTCAGCATGGAGTGAATAACACAGAGAGGGGGGAACTGACTGGCCCCGGGTCCCAGAATTGGTGGTAGCAGTAGGCTCAGAACCCAGGTTTGATGACTCCCAATTTTCTGTCTCAGCCAGTGAACCACTCTTCCTCCACCTGCTCAGTGTGTGAGATTTTTCACATCCTGTGAATGCCAGATGAGGGCAAGTTACACCACTTTACTGCTTCCCTTGATTTTCTGAGCAACTGAGGCTAGGTCTATACTCCCCGCCTGAATCGGCGGGTAGAAATCGACCTCTCGGGGATCGATTTATCGCGTCCCATCGGGACGCGACAATCGATCCCCGAATCGGCGCTCTAACTCCACCAGCGGAGGTGGGAGTAAGCGCCGCCGACAAAAAGCGGCAGAAGTCGATTTTGCCGCCGTCCTCACAACGGGGTAAGTCGGCTGCAATATGTCTAATTCAGCTACGCTATTCACGTAGCAGGATTTGCGTATCTTAAATCGACTCCCCCCGGTAGTGTAGATGTACCCTTAGAGCTGCTATGCAGCTTGCATCATTCTTCATGTCACTGCTGCATTTAGGCCTACTGTGTATTTTATGATTAGCGTGTCACTGTTTCACTGGAACAGCTTCAAGCTTTTTCATCACTTGCTTATTTTTGTGCCCTATGAAAGTGCAGCTCAGGCTGCAGGGACAAAAGTGCAAAAACAGAGATGGACCTTTCCCAGGCCAGTGCCAAGTACATTGCATTCATACCACAGGAAAAAGCAGAATTGCTGGCCAAACTTTAAACAGCCAGGTTTATTTACCTGTTCACAAGAGAATTTTGACAGAATCACAGAAATGCAGGGCTGGCAGGAACTCCAAGAGGTCATCAAGTCCTGCCCCCTGCACTGGGGCAGGAACAAGTAAACCTAGCCCATCCCTAACAGGTGTTTGTCCAACCTGTTCTTAAAAACCTCCAATGATGGAGATTCCACAACCTCCCTAAGCAATTTATTCCAGTGTTTAACCATTCTGACAGTTAGGAAGTTTTTCTTAATGTCCAACCTAAACTGCCCTTGCTGCAATTTAAGCCCATTGCTTCTTGTCCTATCCTCAGAGGTTAAGAAGAAATTTTTTTCTCCCTTCTCCTTGTAACAACCTTTTATGTATTTGAAAAACTGTTATGTCCCCTCTGTCTTCTTTTCTCCAGACTAAAAAACCCATTTTTTTTTCAATCTTCCCTCATAGGTCATGTTTTCTAGACCTTTAATAATTTTTATGCTCTTCTCTGGGCTTTCTCCAATTTGTCCACATCTTTCCTGAAATGTGGCACCCAGAATTGGACACAATACTCCAGCTGAGGCCTAATCAGCGCTGAGTAGAGCGGAAGAATTACTTCTCATGTCTTGCTTTCAATACTCCTGCTATACATCCCAGAATGATGTTTGCTTTTTTGCAACAGCGTTATACTGTTGACTCAAATTAGCTTGTGATCCACTACGACCCCCAGATCCCTTTCCGCAGTACTCCTTCCGAGGCAGTCATTTCCCATTTTGTATGTGTGCAACTGATTGTTCCTTCCTAAGTGGGGTACTTTGCATTTGTCCTTATTGAACTTCATCCTATTTACTTCAGACCATTTCTCCAGTTTGTCCAGATCATTTTCAGTTTTAATCCTCTCCTCCAAAGCACTTGCAATCCCTCCCAGCTTGCTATCGTCCACTAACTTTATAGGTATACTCTCTATGCTCTTATCTAAATCATTGATGAAGATATTGAACAGAACTGGACCCAGAACCGATCCCTGTGGGACCCCACTCATTATGCCCTTCCAGTATGACTGTGAACCACTGATAAATACTCTCTGGGAATGATTTTTCCAACCAGTTATGCACCCACCTTATCGTAGCTCCATCTAGCTTGTATTTCCCTATTTTGTTTATGAGAAAGTCATGTGAGACAGTATCAAAAGCCTTACTAAAGTCAAGATATACCACATCTACTGCTTTCCCCCATCCACAAGGCTTGTTACCTATGAAAGAAAGCTATCAGGTTGGTTTGACACAATTTATTCTTAACAAATCCATGCTGACTGTTATTTATCACTTTATTTTCTTCTAGATGTTTGCAAATTGATTGCTTAATTATTTGCTCCATTATCTTTCTGGGTACAGAAGTTAAGCTGACTGGTCTGTAATTCCATGGGTTGTCCTTATTTCCCTTTTTATAGATAGGCACTATATTTGCCCTTTTCCAGTCTTTTGGAATGTCTCCTGTTTTCCATGACTTTTCAAAGTTAATTGCTAATAGCTCAGATATCTCCTCAGTTATCTCCTTGAGTATTCTAGGATGTGTTTCATCAGGCCCTGGTGATTTGAAGACATTTAACTTGTCTAAGTAATTTTTGACTTGTTCTTTTCCTATTTCAGACTCTGATCCTACCTCATTTTCACTGGCATTCACTATGTTAGACATCCAATCGCCACCAACCTTCTTGGTGAAACCGAAACAAAGAAGTCGTTAAGCACCTTTGCTATTTCCACATTTTCTGTTGTTGTCTTTGCCCCCTCATTGAGTAACGAGCCTACTCTTTCCTTGGTTGGCCTCTTGCTTCTAATGTACATCTCTACCCCAATATAACGCTGTCCTCGGGAGCCAAAAAATCTTACTGCATTATAGGTGAAACCGCGTTATATCGAACTTGCTTTGATCTGCTGGAGTGCGCAGCCCCCCCCCCCC